>NC_083770.1:45605961-45670961 GCF_963514075.1 Conger conger | reverse complement strand
CCCAATGACGTGAAAAAAAGTGCTTGTTAAGGCATTTAAAATAATTATTTCTTTAAATGTCTATTTAAATAATTTATTGTTATTTAAATAACAATGTTATTTAAAATAATTGATCTCTTTCCTTTAAACCTGCCAAATAACTGGGAGAAATTGTTTTATAATTACACAATATAAATGATATATCTACTCCAGATAACAGTTTATGCAACAACATTATTTAACCAGTGGAAAGTGTAATAAAATTAGTGCAACGCCATATGTGTGAAACAGGCCTTTATCAGTCATCCATCACACACATGCAACGTTTTGATTAGCGATACAGATCTACTCAAGAAGTCATAGCAAAGCTCAAGGACAAATGGCCCAAGACAACAAAAAGAACAATGTTGCCTTGTGCATGCATACTGCTATTCTTCACACGCAGTAACTGCTGTCCATTTAACTTGTTTTTTTTTGTTTCGTTTTTTTTTCGTTATTTGTTTGTGGCTAGAAGAAAGCCTGGAAATGCATAGTGAATACATTTTCTAAAATTGTAAACGTATTTATTCAGCCGATCATGTGGCAGCAACTGAATGCATAAAAGCATGCAGACATTTGGTCAAGAGGTTCAGCTGTTTTTCAGAACAGGTGTCAGAATGGGGAAGAAATTTGATCCAAGTGACTTTGACCGTGGAATGATTGTTGGTGCCAGACAGGGTGGTTTGAGTATCTCTGAAACTGCTGATCTCCTGCAATTTTTTTGCAGAGAATGGTGCAAAAAAAAAAAATTAAGCCCAGTGAGCAGGAGTTCTGCGGGCAAAAACACCGTGTTAATGAGAGAGGTCTGTGGAGGAGAGTCAGACTGGCCAAAGCTGACAGGAAGGTGACAGTAACTCAAATAACCACACGTGGTATGCGGAAGAGCATCTCTGAACACACAACATGTCAAACCTCTAAGTGAATAGGCTACAGCAGCAGAAGATCAATAAGTTAAAAAAAGTTAGTGTAGTAAATACCCAATAAAGTGCTCAATGTGTGTATATGTATATTGTGAACTGTTGCAAGATCTTGCTGCAAAAAAAGGTCTTTGTCGTGTTTTGAGACTTAAAATCTTATTTTATTTTATCGATTATAAAATGATCCCTGGATTTAAGAAACTTGCTTGAGAAAAACATGAAATGAATGTCAACTTGAACTTGTCAGGCCTCATTGGCAATATTGTCTTATTTAGAGGAAAAAAGAAAATAATGCAGTGAGTCTAAACACTAGAGACTAATATACATATTGAGCTTATTGTTTTGGATTTTTTTTGGATTTTGCATTGCTTGAAAATACGGCTCATTCGTATATATTTTTCTGTGTGTTTTTGTGTGCGGTACTTACAGGTCTGGGTACTCTGTGGCGTACTGTATCTTCTGTGTGAGGGAGAAAGGGTCACAGCCGACACTGGAGCACACAGCGTTCATGCCCTCCACTGTGGTGAAGTTGAAGCCTTGTGTGGTGATAAAGTACGTGGGGACACCCACCTCAAAGTACTTATTCAGGTACGCGAAATAGTCAAGCATGTAGGAGTCCTGTCTCATGGAAAAGAGGGGGGGGGGGGGGGGGCATGAGAGAGAAGTTAAAAAAATAAAAAAGTGACTAGAATGTTCTCAACTGAACATTCTAATGCTGATGTCACAATCCCGTGAGTTAAATGAAAGCAATGGAGTTTGAGAACACGGACTGCTGAGAATTCTGAGAGGAAAAAAAAAACCCCCACTCTTCAAAGGGTTAAAATGCCTGTGTCTGTGACATGTGACATGATGTGAGTCTGACAGCGTGGGAGAGCCGGGATGGTGACGGAGGAGAATGAAGGAGGAACACACCGTGGGCATGGCCAGCTCCTGGTCCAGACCCACAGTCACGTGGAACATCAGAAAGATGGAGCCGCAGAACATGAAGAGAAACAGCACCATCTGGGGACGAGAGAAGTGAGTGGGTGGGGGGCAGGGGAGTCACACTGGGGGGTGTCTCCCCGGGAGTCTCAAAACGCCAGGACTAAAAGGTTTGTTTTGGCCTACAGTTTTAAGGGGGCCCACACAGAAACTGCATATGCTCAGGGCCCAGAATTTTATGCTACTGCCTTGGGAGAAGCAGCCAATACCAAATCGAAACAAATCTGCTTTTACATGATTAGAAGTGTTACCATCGTCAGTTACATCATCGGCTCCTTGTAAGGACATACAGTCTCCTAATGCAGACAAAAATACCAGTCACTTTTGCGTTTATATTTACTCAATATTCATGTGTCCAATGGATTTTGCTTTTGTAGTGACCGCAAGACTCATTTTCCAATGGGGAAAATTATGGGAACAGGCTATTTGGCCCACCTAAGCCATTTACCTATGATCTACCCTATTCATTTAGCAAATGCTCTTCTCCACAGTGTCCTAGAAGATAAGCACTGTAATGTAATGTAATGTAATGTAATGTGATGTAACATAATGTAATCTAAACTGCTGTCTTAACAAGTGTTTTAATCTTGTTATGAGATATATAATCTTATTTCTTCTATCAAGTAGAACGCATTAGCTTGTTTTAAGTTGTGGCTTGCTTGTCAATTGATTTACATCACTGGTAAATCATGAAGTAAGTCAAACTGTCTCACCTCTTTGGCTATATATATATATATATATATATATATATATATATTTTTATTTATTTTTTTCAAGTCTGCTGCGTCTTATTGGCTATATTTTTTATCTTATTTTGCAAAAATGTAAAAGATTTTAAGTCAATATATAAGACTAAAATACTTGTTGATATTGATTTATTTTGTTTTTTTTGCAGTTGGTTTATACATTATGGGCAACATTTGTATGCCTGATCATCCCTAGAGGGAAGTACAGTGCTGGAAGTTACCACATGGAACAACCCTGTAGATTAATCTGATGGGAACAAACCAATAAAGTAGCAGCAATAAAACAGTTTTGGCAAACAGATCACTTAATAAAACAAGTAGGCCAATATACGAGAGCACACAGTAGTCCTGTAAGGTGAACACAGCTTTTCCCTGTGTTCAATCTGTTCATTGTATGTCGCTCTGGATAAGAGCGTTTGCTAAATGCCTGTAACGTAATGTGCTGTAACGTAACGTAACGTAACGTAACGTAATGTAATGCAATGTAACATAATGTAATGCAATGCAATGTAATGTAATGTGATGTAATATGATGTAATATGATGTAATGTAATGTAATTTGATGTAATGTAATGTAACGTAATGCAGTGTTGTGTAATGTAATGTAATGTAATGTAATGTAGTGTAGTGTAGTGTAGTGTAATGTAATGTAATGTAATGTAATGTAACGTAATGTTGTGTAGTGTAGTGTAATGTAATGTAACGTAACGTAACGTAATGTAGTGTAGTGTAGTGTAATGTAATGTAACGTAATGTAGTGTAGTGTAGTGTAATGTAACGTCATGTAATGTAATGTAATGTAATGTAGTGTAATGTAGTGCGAACGTGACGGCAGGGTGGGAACGCACCACAGTAACCCTGGTGACGGGGTGCAGCAGGACCGGGGCGTAGTAGCGCTTCATGGCGGGCAGCAGGACGCCCTGGCTGGCGGCGTGTGGGCGAGGGGCGGACACCGTCACGCAGCAGGCCAGCTCGCAGCGGTTGGCGTCCTGCCTGCCCACGTCCAGGGAGAGCAGGGCCACAAAGGCCGTCATCTGCAGCAGGAAGTCCATCAGCACCGCCAGCGCGGCATACAGGGCGAAGGACTTCACCGCCGGCATGGTGCTCAGGGCCCCTGCAGCCGGGAGAGGGGAACACACAGACGCGTTTACATTACATTACATTACATTACATTATTGGCATTTTGGCAGACGCTCTTATCCAGAGCAACGTACAGTTGATTAGACTAAGCAGGAGACAATCCTCCCCTGGAGCAATGCAGGGTCACTGCCTTGCTCAAGGGCCCAATGGCCCAATGGCTGTGCGGATCTTATTGTGGCTAGACTGGGATTAGAACCACCGACCTTGGGTATCCCAGTCATTTACCTTAACCACTACGCTACAGACCGCCCGTTTACGTTTCACATTTTATTTTACACATCGATTTCTGGACATATATATAAACCTTTGTTTGACTTGGAAGTCACATTGAGATTAAAACCTCTTTTTTATAAATGAGGCTGAGTCAAGACAGGGTCAAATCGCAGGGGCATGATGGAATCGCAATCACAAGACCGTTACAATACAGTACTGTCCGTAACTGTGTAGGTATATACAGTTCCACGTGTGTTACAATACACACAGGATGACGGAACATAACACATGGCGGTGAAATGGTGGACATTTAGCTGTCAAATAATTCTTTGAAAATACTTTAGACTCGAGTATGAAGCAAAGATTTAACGTGCGTACTATATTCAGGACAAAATTCTTCTTTCGTATGCTTGTTTGTTTTGGTGATCCTCAAGGATCTTCACTTTTCACCAGCTTCTATTGCAGGGCTGCCCAACCCTGCTCCTGGAGATCTACCATCCTGTAGATCTTCACTCCAGCTCAAGCAGAGCACACCTCATTCAGCAGCTAGCGATCTCATCAAGCTGCTAGTTACTAGAAACCAGGTGTGCCAGATTGGGGTTGGAGTAAAAACCTACAGGTGGGTAGATTTCCAGGAACATGGTTAGGCAGCCCCAGTTCTAGAGTATTATAAGCACAGTCACAGTCACAGTAATGTTTTTTTTTTTTTTTTCATAAATAGTGTCATTACGCATGTTAGAACTTGTTACGTGTTAGTTTCTTTTTGGCTATGTCAGCTGTTTATCATTCTGTTGTGTTGTGCTGTATAAAAACATTTTTTTATCAGATTAATCAGATTGATCAAATAGGCCCTAGTCCTTATCTTTGTTGTACTGGTAGCACTTGAAACAGTACTTGAAACCTGGTTATGGGTTTGCACATTGATGTACGTCACCCTGGATAAGAGCGTCTGCCAAATGCTAACAAGGGTGACATCTGGCAATTGGAGGGTTGCTGGTTGCCCAGGGTGTGTCAAAGTGTCCCTGAAAAAGACACCTGACCCCCAAATGCTCCTGACTGAGCTGGTTGGTGCCTTGCGTGGCAGCCAGTCGCAGTTGGTGTGTGTGTGTGTGCGTGTATGAACGGGCGAATGATAAGCATCAATTGCAGAGCGCTTTGGATGAAGGGCGCGATATAAATGCCAGCCAATAACACAATGTAATGTAACGGGGGTCAGCAGGCGCTCACCCAGAAAGAAGCAGATGGATTCCGACAGGCTGCAGAGGAGCATGCTGGGGGCAACGCTGCCCAGGACGCGGCCGATCTGCTGCTCCCGCCCCTCCCCCGGCCTCCGCTCGTCCCTCTGCGTGGACATCGTCGCGTTAGCCGCGTGACGGAACACGACACGAGGTTTCCACGGTAGCGGCACCGCAACGAATCGTGTCCCGCTAAAGCTACCCACACCCCCTCGCATGAGGAAGGAAATTAGATTTTCACAGAAAAATATATTGGTTCCTTTTAGGCGAAGGGTGGGAATGTATAGATCAGGGGCGCGCAACTCCGGTCCCGGAGGGCCGATCTGTATGCTGGTATTCATTTCAACCAGTTACCCTAGTTTTCTGACGTTAGACACTGTAAGCCGTACTGTTGAGCACCCTCATTTTGGAACGGCATAAATAAAACACAACAATTGAAATATCTGGATATACAACTGACCCAGTTTGTTAAAAATAAATTTCCAATTAACAGTAAGGCAGGTGTATGTAGTAGTAGTAGTAGTAGTAGAAATTATTCATTTCGATCGTTATTAACAATGTTTACAGAATGAATGCACATAGAAATAATGAATAACAAAATTGACAGAAAAGGTGTAGGCTGAAGCTTTAGCTTATTACACCCTTTTTACATAACATATTCACATTGTCAACCCTTCCAAAACAAAAGTTCAAAACGTTTCATGCGCATTAATAACAATCATATATTGGGTGAGTAAAGAAGGGGAAATGTCCACACCTGATACTCCAAGACGAAGATGAAGATGTTGTCCGCTCCGACGGCCAGCACCAGGAAGGGCACCACCTGCAGGATGACCAGGGAGGAGGGAATTCCCACCCAAGCGTAGAAGCCCATGGAGGCCAGGACGGAGCAGCCGACCACCAGGATCCCACCCAGACCCACCAGGAACTTTGAGTCCACCTGCAAGAGAATGCCACCTCAGTTCAGTTCAGTTCAGTTCAGTTCAGTTCAGTTCAGTTTATTTTTTGTCCCAAATGGGCAATTTGTTTGCAGCAGGACCACACACATACCACACAACAATAGGCATAACACAATACAGACAGACAGACAGATTCTGCACAAGAAGCATAATAAATAGTTCAACCTTCCCGCTCCATCCCATGAGCCCACCGTCTTTACATTACATTATTGGCATTTGGCAGACACTCTTATCCAGAGCGACGTACAGTTGATTAGACTAAGCAGGAGACAATCCTCCCCTGGAGCAGTGCAGGGTTTAGGGCCCAACGGCTGTGCGGATCTTATTGTGGCTACACCGGGATTAGAACCATCGACCTTGCGTGTCCCAGTCCTTTACCTTAACCACTACGCTACAGGCCGCCCTGTCTCACACGCCACACGCCTCCCTATGGCAAGACCCTATAGGGAGGGTAACATTGGCTCCTGCAGTAAGAGCAGTTCTCCGGCAGTCGGACGGTTGCCGGTTTGATCCCACCTTGGGTGTGTCAAAGTATCCCAGAGCAAGACATCTAACTCAAATTCTCCTGACGAGCTGGTTGGTGCCTTGCATGGCAGCCAATTGCCATTGTTGTCTGAGTGTGTGAATGAATAGGTGAATGAGAAGCATCAATTGTACAGCGCTTTAGATAAAGGTGCTATATAAATGCCAACCATTTTACCATAGCCCAGCGAACATTTCTGTGATGACAAGATGGTGAAATGCAGTCCCGGCATTCAGGCTTTTTTATTTTAGCTGAGTAGGATATAGCCAGGCTATATCTGTGTGAAACCTGAGCTATATTGGGGTTAACCTAGTTAATCTCTCTCTTTAAATTCTGGCTTTCGTTCACTAGGAAGGTAGCTTACCGGGTCGGCACTAGGATGGAAGTCCTATTGAATCCTGATGTACTGGGACTTGTGATTACATTGCATTACACTAATGGCATTTGGCAGGCGCTCTTATCCAGAGGGACGTACAGTTGATTAGCCTAAGCAGGAGATAATCCTCCCCTGAAGCAATGCAAACCACCAACCTTGCTTGTCCCAGTCATGTACCTTAACCACTACACTACAGGCCGCCCCGTGATAACAATCCAGAAACATCACAAGGTTTACGGAATAACAGCCGCAGACTGTGAGAATGACATCATCAGTAAAGCTCACATCTCTAACTTAGTGCACACCCTAAACCATGTTTGCACTAAGATCCATTCGAGTCTGACTGGTTTTCCAGTGCAGCTGTATTTAAATCAATGACTCAGTCAAGCCTGGAGGAGAAAACATGAAATGTTACTGAATCAGGTGGCGAAGTGCATAACAAGGAGCATGAAGCCATAAGTAACCACTCCAATTCAGTTCATTCAGGGATTGACCTGAAGTCATTTCACATGAATTGACCGTAATGGTCCTAAAATTCAGGTATTCAAGGTAGATAAGTTCTCACCAGTATGCGTTTGAAGGAGGAGTACTCGCCCAGTGCGACAGCGATGTACAGGAAGATTACAGCGTAGCTGATCATGAAGATGGGGATGTCCTCGGCCGTCGTCCGGTTGATCTCATCTTCCAGCGATCTCTGCGTAGTGACAGGAATGGTAAGGAATGGTCATGTTTGTTTCTGCAGTGCTCCGAGAGACAAGCGCCTCATAGGTCAACCCAAAGGCCCGAAACGTACCCTACATAAAAACGTGAACGCAAATGGCAATGTCAGGCCGACACATTGCAAATGCATTGCCTGATTGTACATATTTCTTACATCTCTGTAATGGAGGTAATACATTTCAGGTGACACATTTTTTAAAACGCAACAACAGGTCAAATTGACTTTGCATAGCTTGAAGCATCTGCATTCACGTAGTTGCAAAGGGTATGTTTCCAGCCGACGAGACTTATTACATTTGACATATTCTTATAGTTTACTAGTGATTGATTAAAAACAGCCACACCTCTGACATGTAGGCAAAAGTGAAGTTGGTTTTGGGATCCATTTTGTACTCTCTCATTATGTTGAGGAACATCTGCTCCCATCTCTCGACCAGTGTGAACTTGGTGGTGCCTCGTGGGTAGTTGTTCAGGGAGAAAGTCATGATCAGGGCCTCGGCTGTGGTGTACTCTTCATCTGTATAAAAAATAAATAGCATTGCTTATGTAGCGTAATGGTTATGGTACATGACTGGGACCCCGCAAGGTCGGTGGTTCGATCCCCGGTAGAGCCACACGGCTCATCTCATTCAATAGCTAGTGATCTCATCAAGCTGCTAGTTACTAGAAATCAGGTGTGCCAGATTAGGGTTGAAGTGAAAACCTACAGGTGGGTAGATTTCCAGGAACAGGGTTAGGCAGCCCAGTATTATAAATGTGACTTAGGCCAGCTCTGGCCTTGTTCTGTGTGATGTAATTCGCGCCCTGTCACAGTAATGTTTTTTTCTTTCAGTTCTTAATAGTGTCATTACATGTGTTAGAGGAAGCATGCCCTTGAGCAAGGCCCTTCAACCCGCATTGCTCCAGGGGAGGATTGTCTCCTGCTAAATCTGTAAGTCGGTTTGGATAAAAGCGTCAGCCAAATGACATGTAATGTAATAATGAACTGAAATGGACGTAAAAGAACAGGTTTGGGAGTGGTTACCGGGTCACCAGGGAGATATGCCAAGGTGGTGCGAACACACACACACACACCTCCGAGCCACAAGCAAGCAGAAACATATACATTTTTGCTTGGTTGTGTTTCAAGTGCAGCAAACTCCAGGTCTTTATTCAGGGTAACCATTTTGAGATGTGAAGTTCTGAGCATTGAAATAATAGGGTACACATAATGGTGTGGGGCAGTTCTGGTGGAGACAGAAACACATCAGCCTCTTACTGTCATATCCGCCCACAGCCAGGAAAGGAAAGACAGGGCCGCCATAGTCTGCCATGCAGCTCAGGCGCAGGTCGGTGATGTCTTGGAAAGACAGCGGGGAGCTGCGAGCAGAGACGCCATGTTCAGTTCACACAGAAATGACTGTAATATACCTGAGAAAAAAACAGCCCTTCCGTTGCTGGGGGCTTCCTGATGCCATCCGAGTTATGCGTGTGTGTAGTACACGTGAGTGCGTGCATGTCTGTCTGCGAGTGTAAATCTAAATTATATGCGGTCTCCAAATCTAATCTCCTAGTGAACAAAAATATTTTGCTAATTACTTTTGCCATGATTCCTTTGTGTGTGGAACATGGACACGGTTATGTCACCACTGTTTACTTCTACAGGGAAGAGACTTTAAAGCATTTAAAGCAGGAAGAGACTTTAAAATGTAAAGCATACATACTTAACACAGTAGATGAAGTGGTCCCTCCAGTCCACCTCCTGGGTCACCCCCAGATTCGTCATGTTGACCTTAGCATTCAGGTTCTCAAGACTGTTCTGGAAGTATTGAGGCAGGCTGTTGACGGCACAGTCCATCAGCGATGGGTTGTTGGGGTTCAGGGGTGCGTAGCAGATATCCTTGAGGCTGACATTGCGGCTCAGCTCATCCGACCAGAATTGTATGGCCTGTATCCTCGACTGCAGCTCCATCAACTGAATAATGAGATCTTTGGAGAGGATGCCACTGAAGTTCTGTTTGCCGAAAAGCAGGGAGTCGTAGGAGTGGCCCAGACGCCCAGGAGCAGTCAGGATGACCTGGTTTGTCCGGAAGAACTGATTGAAGTACTTGTCGTGGAAGTCCTTCTCTTTGCGAGCTCGGCTGTTGGGGGCTGACCAGAGCTCCACAGGGTCGGTGGTCAGCTCGATGTAGACCAGTCCTGTGGCAAACACCACCACCACGAGCAGAGACATCAGCAGCACCTTGAAGGGATGTCTGGCCATCAACGTCCCCCATCGCTCAAACAGGGAGCCCAGAAAGTCCTGCATGGCGAGGCTGGCCTTATCCGAGAAGCTGAACTTCGTGGGGTCGACGGCTCGGAACAGATCCTTGCCGCTCTTGTCCTTTCCTTCGTCTTTGCCCGCATCGCAGCTGCGGCCGTGCAGGAACGCCATCAGCAGGAGGTAGCCCAGGAAGACCAGGCAAAGCAGCGAGAAGCTAATCAGGCACAGCACCAGCGCCCCGTCCATCCCCCCGATCGCGAAGGGCTTTCCCGGGGGAAGCGGGGCGGGGATGACGGGGCAGGACTCCACGCAGTCCTGACAGGAACACGGCTGGCCCTCGGGCTCTGAGCTCTCGTTGCAGGCCAGCACCCGTCCGGCGTAGGGGACGATGCCGGGGGGGACCGGGTCGCCCTCGGGGACCAGCCGGAAGTCGATGTCGAGCGGGGCCAGGCCGTTGCTGGAGTCGCCCTGGAAGTCGTACCAGCGCTGCGCGGTGCAGTTCGCGGCGCCGTAGCGCCCGCACATGGTGCCGATGGCGAAGCCGCCGGTGGAGGGGATGCGCACGTTCTTGCACGAGTTGAACGCGCTGTCGGCGAACTCGGCGCTCATGAACGCCTGGTAGGCCAGCACGGCCTCCTTGGTCTGGTTGTCCACGGTCACGTTGGTGGTGCGGATGATCCTGACGATCTGGTCCTGGTCGGGGCTGCAGGTGTTGATGCAGTGCAGGTGGGCGAAGTTGGTGGCGCAGGACGGGCAGCGGATCAGCACGGCCTTGGAGAGGGCGATGCTGCTCTCCAGGGACCCCAGCTGCTTCAGCGAGCAGCAGGCGGAGGTGTTGCCCGGTCCGTTGTCCAACATCGGGCACACCTTCTTCAGCCTCAGGTAGTGCAGGCCTTGCAGTCGCCTGGCCCGATTGTTGTCCACGCAGGGGATGATGGAGGGGATCAGGCTGCTATTCACCGTTGGGTTGGGGCCGCACTCTTCGTAAAATTTACAGACGCCCAGCTGGGCTTCTGAAACGTCCTGTCAGCACAAGACATCACTAATGATAGGACGCAGAGGAAAGCAGAGACGCTCCTTCCTCTCACTGCTTAACAGAAACATTACAGAACCATTTCTATCTATTATGTTCTGTCAATAGCATATCAGAACAACTTTTTAATTTGTCATACAATAAACTGCACATTATCAAATACCCTACAACACTACCATTTCATCTCTGTTCCTGGTTATTTGTACTATTTACATTGAGTTTGTATGCACCATCAATAATTTACCTTCTACTATATGCTTGCCCTTTGCTGCTCATATCATGTTGACAATAAAAAGATATCACTGTGAGATACCATCGTTATACCAAGATATCATATAATGCTTGTTGATCTGTGAAGGGAAGTTGAACTATTCACCACCCACTACAAATTTTATTGAAATCAATGTCTGCTCTCACAGGCAATTTCATTTCAATACTTATTTCATGACCCCTTCATTTCTACCTGCTACCCAGTTTTGGATGGATGATTGGTGGATATGCTGTTTGTTTTCTGAGGTCCTAAAGGCCACTCATGTATTTTGAAGAATACATACTGTAATAGTGCGCAGGTGACAAATGGTATGAGAAACTATGACACTAACTCACCATTTCAGCCTTCAAATGGCGAAGTCTCATTTGTCATTACCAACCCACCTGGCGATTGTTCTATCACGAATCAGCATTACCCACAAAAGTTGGCTCATGAATTAGCCACACCACTAAGAGTGAGAATTTTAGGATTGAGGACAATCCAGGAGTGGAAAGACAACATACCCAGCAGGCAATGAGAGAGAGGAAGACGATGGCGAAGGTGCTTTCCATCGTGGGGGTGTCCGGGCAGATCTTTTTCGGCAGTGTAGTCCAGAGGAGGGGTTGATGGGTAACGGGCTGGTTGGGAGTGTGGTCTCCAGATGGGACCTGCTGAGTCTGTGGAGGAGAGAGGTGCCCGTTGAGTTGAATCAGGCCGTCCAGAGTGAGTAGGGCATGGGACGAGTAGTGGAAGGCGTGGATCCTGCCTGGCACTACCAATGTCATTGACGGATTAGATCGCTCTATCTGGCCTGATACACGGGGCGCCAATCGCAATCCGCGGCGGCTGGTGACGGGCTGACTGATGATTAACCCGTCTGGGATGTGGACACTGTACTTTCAAGGCGATGGGATCTGAGGACAACCCACTATGCACAGTCATAGTTTCGCCCCAAGAATCCCCTGACCACCTCCCCTAATCAATACAATCTGTTTCCTGGATAGGTAAATACATTTGCTGTTTGTGACTACATGCACTGTGAATTACTTTATTGTCTTGTTATTTAAGCTCCATAGTTTTTGTTCCTTGTAAAAATGTTTTTCAGAACAGCTTTCCAGACTTTTACTTTTATAATTCTTCAGTTTCTTTCGCTTAAAAGTATACTATTTAACAAGAATGCTGATGCTTGTTTGTCATGGATAAAAAAAAGAGCAAGCCCTTAACCCTGCACTTCTCAGGGGGATTAGCCCTTAGTCTAATTAACTAAAATTTCCCTCGGGATGAATAAAGTATCTATCTATCTATCTATCTATCTATCTATCTATCTATCTATCTATCTATCTATCTATCTATCTAATCAACTGCAAGTCTCTTTGGATAAAATAATTGTAAGATAGGGAGAGATCATGTATGGGTTTTTATTCGTTCTTTATTCGTGCATCTCCCTCAACCTAGCACCTATATTACAAATTTGGAGGAAAATAGGGGTCACAAATCATTTATAAACTTAATTTGTCTCATGAAATAAAGTAACTAGTGTCAACTAGTGCCAATTGCCAGCTGAAAGAAGCTGGCATTTAAAGTTTGGAGTCATGATACTGAAGTGACAATTGAGTGGACCAACTGAGTAACTAAGAATATTTGTGTTTTGGTGGTGTACAGAACTTTTTGTATGCTTTATAGTAGTATAGCATTTTAGTTATAGAAATAACAACCTCTATTTTGATATAATACCACTTCTCTCTCTCTCTCTCTCGCTCTCTCTCTCTCTACATATATATATATATATATATACTAATATAATATTTACCTTTCTCTTTGTTTTTTAAAGCTACAGATTTTTTTTTTCATGGGTACAGTTTCCTTTATTTTTGTCCTTAAATTATAATATAATACCACTTCTATATATATATATATATATATATATATATATATATATATATATATATATATACACTAATATAATATTTACCTTTCTTTCTTTTTTTTTTAAGCTACAGATTTTTTTTTCATGGGTACAGTTTGCCTTTATTTTTGTCCTTAATCTGAAATGCCCAGTTTATGGTTGTGAACACTACAAGCCACGGCCCGGGCACTGTGTGCAGGCACCCAGACATTTCCTTACACTGTGCAGCATCTTTTTGCGGTGAAAGGTTGGTGAAAAGTCAGTGAAATGACAGCTAGGCATTCAGGTGAAAACCTGGCCACATTTGGTTAAAAAGTGAACGTTTTCTCACCAAATACTATACTTGGGTAAAACCTGAGCTATATTAGGGTCGACCTAGTCTGTTTATGTCAAAATGTTGCTCAGACTAAATGTCCTTCACCCTAGATTCCGACTTTTGCTCACTGAGATACGAATATAGTTACTCAAGGGTGACTGTACAGCCTCAAATCTGTCTCCTAGGGACATACTCATATATATGCATATTCATATATGTAGTGTTGTCTGCCTGCAACTTTGTGAAATTCACTTGCTGGCCAGGAGATTTGTCATCTCAATTAGCCTTCCCTGGCCAAGTGAAGGTAAGTGTGCCAGCTCAGGGTACCGTAAAAGCGTGTGATTAAGTGATCTGTGATACAAGAAGGGTGTGTGTCCTTGGGCACCTCGTACCTCTCAGTGGCTCAAGGTCACCAGCTTTCCCACTGATGTTTTTATCCAAAGTGACTTACAGTTGATTAGAATAAGCAGGAGACAATCCTCCCCTGGAGCAATGCAGGGTTATCGAACCACCAACCTTGCCGGTCCCAGTCATGTACCTTAACCACTATACTAACAGCCACTGATACTGAACCTCACTTCAGATAAACTCACTTGGCACAAGAATAATGCAGTGCACAGCTGCAAGGTAAATGGTAAATGGTACTTATATAGCGCCTTTAGCCAATGCTTCTCATTCACCCATTGATACACACACTCACCAGCGGTGATATTGACTGCCATGCAAGGCACCAACCAGGTCTTCAGGAGCATTTTGGGGTTAGGTGTTTTGCTCAGCGACACTTTCGACACACCCAGGGCGGGATCAAACACGCAACCCTCCGACTGCCAGATGACTGCTCTCACGGCCTGAGATAATGTCGCCGCAGTAACATGCTACTGCAACATGCAGGCAGTTTGCCAATCCATCTCGCTCTTGCCAGTTTCAATGATTTAGTCATGAAGAGATACCACATGGAGCATGCTTTCAATAGCAAACCCAGGGGCAAATTAACACAAACTGAACTGAACTGACACCATCAGTGACTCGATGGGAGTCAAAATGTACAGTAATGACAGTATATGGAGATTTTTATATTACGTGTTATTTGTCTGACGCTTTTATCCAAAGTGACATATGGTTGATTAGACTAAGCAGGAGACAATCCTCCCTGGAGCAATATGGCTGATCTTACCGTGGCTACACCGGGGAACAAACCACCAACCTTGCCTGTCCTAGTGATGGACCTGAACCACTACGCTGCCCAAATCCAGGTGTGCTGAGCTTGTGGAGACTCACCCAAAATGACTCCAAGCTGTAGCTGCTGCCAACGGGGCTTCTACAAAGTACTGAATTAAGGGTCTGAATAGTTTTTGATTTTTAATCCATTTGCAAAAGAATTCTAGAAACATGTTTTCACTTTGTCATTATGGGTTATTATGGCGGCACGGATGGTGCAGTGGGGGGGGGGGGCACGGATGGTGCAGTGGGGGGGGGCACGGATGGCGCAAAGAGGGGGGGGGGTGTCACAGATGGTGCAATGGGTAGCACTGCCGCCTCACAGCAAGGAGGTCCTGGGTTTAAATCCCTGTCGGCCGGGGCCTCTCTGTGCGGAGTTTGCATGTTCTCCCCGTGTCTGCGTGGGTTTCCTCCGGTTACTCCGGTTTCCTCCCACAGTCCAAAGACATGCAGGTTAGGCTGATTGGAGAGTCTAAATTGCCTGTAGGTATGAGTGTGTGAGTGAATGGTGTGTGTGCCTTGCGATGGACTGGCGACCTGTCCAGGGTGTATTCCTGCCTTTCGCCCAATGTATGCTGGGATAGGCTCCAGCCCCCCTGCGACCCTGTTCAGGAGAAGCGGGTTAGGATAATGAACGAATGCATGAAGACTCCCTGTCATATTTAAAACTGCCTGGAGACTAATCCTACAACAAGTTTCACCCTTCTTCCCTCCGTTGGAATGGCATGGTACTGCATGTGGTGAAGCTTATGTAACTGGTTTAAGCAGGTGACTTTAATTTTGTGGCTGATCGGAGTTGGTTTGTTGGTTTGATGTGATCGAGGTACACTCAGAGAAACAGGATTTTCAGCCGGGCTACCTGTCGTACAAATTTTAGAATACTGTGTGGAATTGAACTCAGCAGTATACTGTAAAGAGCACTGAACATACTCATGTTGGAAATTAATTTTGAATGTCAAAGAAAGATAATTTAGTGTTTTCGTAACATAATCCTTTTTTTTTTTTTAAGTGCTTGGTTTGAACCATTGCATACTTTTAAATTCAACAAGGCAGTGAGTTTACTTCCTCCTATTAATTCATAGGTGTGTTTTTCCCTTTATCTCACTGAGAAAGGCCTTGACACCTGAGCATGATTGTCTTTGGCAGCTTGCACGCGTTTACACACCTATTAAGCACCGTATATGGAACTACAGTACACGTGCTACAAAATTCAGTAGAACTGGACGATCGATGCCAAGAGGGGAATTCGGGAGGATTATGCAATGTGATCAGACGAGTTTAGATTCAAAGATCAGCAGGTTTAGATTCAAAGACTGCATGCCACAAACACTTACAGATGAGGAAAGGTTAGCTGTGTGTTAGAGTACAGTATGCAAACAACAGGGACTTCTGCCTGCGAAGGAGGGATGCAATTAGCTGGTTAGCTGATAGCTATCAGAGTGATTATGATGACACACCTTTATTGATGCTTGACCTGGACCTTCTGTGACACACGTTCAGCACACCTGCATGTGCTGTTGTTATAAAATGCTGATGATGGCAACACACCCAGACAGTATCAAGGTTCCTGGATGAATGGAGAATAATCCAAACGTGCCGAAGGCCAAAAGGCCAAGACAGAAACTCTTTGGTTTAGAAAGCCAGCCAGTTGGGACTCAAAATGACTGGCTCAGAGCTGCTAGTTATTACATGCGATCTCTACTTTCTCAATTTGTCAAATGTTGAAGCTGTGGCAGGTTAACTAACTAGGCTTGACCATTTGGAGGGATAACCTTATTTGCAGGCACATTATCCAGTATTCAAAATCTGTGTACTGCCCCAATGGAAAGGGGTAGCCAGGTAAATGCTCTCCTAATGTTTACCTTCCATTCCCTATTTCACTCTTTCTTCTTTTAATTACTCTTTTAATCACACCCTTGACATATGGTTGATTAGCAGGAGACAATCCTCCCCTGGAGCAATGCAGGGTTAAGGGCCTTGCTCAAGGTCCCAACGGCTGTGCGGATCTTATTGTGGCTACACCAGGATTTGAACCACCGACCTTGCCTGTCCCAGTAATTTACCTTAACCACTACGCTACAGGCCGCCCTCTAAAGGTAATTTGCATCGGCTGAGGAAGAACATGCATTAACCTCTGACATGCAATCAGCCTTCTACTTCTTTTCAGCAAATCACCAGCCTGATCTGAATGTTTTCTGATGGGAAGATTGATTTCCTAATTCAACAGCAAGAATTTATCTTTGAAAATTTCCCTCTTCTACAATCATAAATATGGCTTGGAGGACTGCCATTTGACAGTTAGTATGTAAACAGATAGATAATATAACCATTTTAACTGGGTATGCAGATAAAATACCTTAACAACACAATATCTCTACCATATCTCTGTATCTCATTCTTGGCCTTGAGATGCAATAATAGATACACCAGAGCCAAAACAATCGTGGTTGAATTACCATTACCGTAAATTCTCAAATTGTGGCCGGAGTCTTTTATTTACTTAGGCTGCACAAAGCATAGGCCTTTATTTGGGGCAGGCTTGTATTCGAGGCAGGCCTTTATTTCTTATTAGGCTTCTGTTGTAGAATTTTATATTTAGAAATAAAGTAAAAGGCTACACTTATAGTGGGCCAACACTGTTGAACACTTCCTGTAACCGTTCAGAAATCAATTAGTGTAGGCTAATCAGGAACACCGTTTGGTAAGTCATAGTGTCAGTCTTAACAGACTTAGTTCATTGCAAATATTGTCAAACACAATAAAGCACATGCAAGTCCAGAATCCATAAAATAACAACTTGCCAGACACGCCTTCATGAACAATAACAAATTAGCGTAGATAACAGCAAGTAAAGGATCTTCTTTTCCTAAAGTGCGTTTTATTGTGAGACATGCGTTTCGTTTGGAGCAACATATCGGTAGGCTATCAAAAGATTTTCGCTTTGGTTTGGGATTTAATTTACTTTTGGACTGTTTGATTCTATTGCTAAATGTTGGGACTGATGGGCACTGAAATCTGGGGGGTATTTGATGGTTCACTGTTCAGTTTTATGTAGTTGAAAGAGTGTCGGGATTTCCACCCGTATGTTTATTGCGAGCCAAGGCAGCCGCTTTCATTCATTCATTGAACGTGCGCTGTGCTGTAAATACATGGAACCCTTATTGCGTAGCCAAGTAGCCTAAATTGAATGAATTTTTAATTTTGCCTTATTTACTTTTTATTAAATTCGTAGGCTGGAATGCCTCCCGGCAACAATTGTGTTTAAATGTATACTGCTTCAGCCTTTGGCAAGATACTCAGAAGGGGGTGGCAAGCGACTGGTAGCTTGAGAGCAACGTGTTGGAGACCCATGGTGTAGGACAACAACTTTTCATTGGCAACAGTATTAAACCAACCAACAATATAAAATATTAAGAAGAGCTCTTTTATTTCATTGAGTTAAATCGAAACAATGTCTTCTAGTGCTCATGGACCGATAGCCCTACTGGTAGGCAACATTACCCCGGCTTGTATTTGGGGGCCGGCCTTTATTTGTTCTAATCGACCACGCCCGGGCTATTATCCGAGGCCCGGCTTCAAATAGAATCCCGGACACAATTTGAGGATTTAGGGTAATACAGGTACCATAAATACAAAACCCATTCACCTTTTGCACTTTAGTGTTTTGATAGATCATTTAAAAAAATAAAATAATATTGCCATTTTTGCCCAGCAATCTAGACTCAATAATCCATAATTCATTAATCATTCATTAATTCATTATCCTTACCCGCTTATCCTGAACAGGGTCGCAGGGGGCTGGAGCCTATCCCAGCATACATTGGGCGAAAGGCAGGAATACACCCTGGACAGGTTGCCAGTCCATCACAGGGCACACACACCATTCACTCACACACTCATACCTATGGGCAATTTAGACTCTCCAATCAGCCTAACCTGCATGTCTTTGGACTGTGGGAGGAAACCGGAGTACCCGGAGGAAACCCACGCAAACACGGGGAGAACATGCAAACTCCGCACGAGAGGCCCCAGCCGACGGGGATTTAAACCCAGGACCTCCTTGCTGTGAGGCGGCAGTGCTGCCCACTGCACCATCCGTGCTGCCGCAGGTAGTCTTTATGTTTTTTAAATATGAGAAAGTAATAAGGGCCTGGAGCACCTGGTAAGATAGATGTCATCATGCACAGCTGTATGCACCAAGATATTTAAATAACAAAACAATGCATCCCCCTCCCAATGAGATTATGAAATATTAAGTGTTTATAGACAAGTCTATACAGTTTAAACCATTTTAAATCATGAAAATAGCGGTTTAAGCAGGTGGTTTTAATGTTGTGGCACTTACAATATTACAACAGTTTTTTTCAACATATACTTTTTTTCATTTCTTTGTGTAGCTGGGATAAAGTCAAGGTGGTCTAATCTTATATGAAAAGAACAGAAACATTCTGCATATAAAGGTCTGAAGACCATGATTAGTTAATTGGTCTTTATATAACAGTTGGCAAAATGGTCAATTCTGATTGGCTAAGGGGGATGTGTTAGTTTTCTGAATCATGGTTGAAGAAATAGGCTAAAACAGAAAAGAAAAACCTCAGGCCCATTTGGATGCGATTGGACACCACTGAGTGAAGGATTAGTGTAGATGTCATTCATGCAGGAGTAATTTAAAATCCTGCTACCAGCGATTATTTATCAAAATAAATTATGTTCAAAGCACAGAAGAAATGTACATTTAAAAAAAGGAAAGTGTGAAGTAGGCGTGATAAAAGATACTAAACTCCAGTACTGGGTCTCTGCTGCAGTTTTCAGGTGTTGCATCACTAATCTACATCACTGATGTGTTTAATCACTGATCTACATCACTGATGTGTTTAATCACTGATCTACATCACTGATGTTTTTCATCACTGATCTCCATCATTGATGTGTTTCATGGTTGTGAGCTTATTTCGTGCTATTATGTCATTGATTGGCTGAGCCCATATTCCCAGTTTGAGGCCTAAATTGGCCTGTGATTGAAAGGAAGTCGTGGCTGCCTTCCAGGACTGAAGTCCCTGCAAGCATTTACATTACATTACATTATTGGCATTCGGCAGACGCTCTTATCCAGAGCGACTTACAGTTGATTAGACTAAGCAGGAGACAATCCTCCCCTGGAGCAATGCAGGGTTAAGGGCCTTGCTCAAGGGCCCAACGGCAGTGCGGATCTTATTGTGGCTACACCGGGATGAGAACCACCGACCTTGCGTGTCCCAGTCATTTACCGCTACAGGCCGCCCCATGAGTTTGCCATACCTTTTGGCGATGAATGTCTTAATTTACACCCTTTCTCTGCAGTGGTATTCCTTTGATTTGGTGTTCTCAAAGAGAAATTTCTCATGGATTCTCAAAGAGAATGCTTTCCTTGCGTGATAGAACCCGGGAGAACGGTGGCTTACTTATGAAAGAATATATCTCCTGGCCTTGATGAAGGTTACGGAGAGTACAGTGGAAGATAAACCCGCTGATCTTTTTCATCTATGTTACTGAGAGCCATGTATGGCCATATGTTATATAGTCTTTAATCTACTTCAAGTGCAGTTGGGCAATACTGCCTTGACAGTCGGATATCATCTTAAAGATTGCTATCATTTGCTTATGCTTATCATTGTTATCATTATTTCACCACATCACGCACTCTGATATTGATAATGTACTTTCTTTCTTTTTTTATTTTTAAACGGTCAAATGTCCTTGTAATGATCATAAGCCAGCCCTTATGGTTGTTAAAGCGAGTCTGCAATTCACATGTGTGGGGGTTGACCCAAATTTAATTTAACGACGACCAATTGAATGAACTAATAGTATGGACAAAAATGTTTTGCTTGTGCTCTGTATCTCATTTCTATGCAAGACTGTCCCCTGGTGAAAAGAAATATCAAAATAGGAAACTGCAGATTGAACAGTTTTAGAATGTATACCTTCTGCTGTTTTGCTAGAATGTGCTAAGGGGTGTTTTTCCCTGCCATATGTACGATTTTATATAAAATGAACATTTTTCATTCAGTTTTCTCAATTACATTTTAGGTTCATTTCAATTAAACAAAACATGTCAGTTGAGAACCTAAAAAATACAGGTGTAACAAAGGGCACTTTATTAAGAACATCTACATATCCGTGCGATTATCTAATCAGCGAATCATGTGGCAGCATAAAAGCATGCAGACAAGTTTCCGCTGTTTTTCAGACCAAATGTCAGAATGGGGAAGAAATGTGATCTAAGTGACTTTGACCGATTGATTGTTGGTGCAAGACAGGCTGCTTTGAGTATCGCAGAAACGGTTAATGTCTCGAGATTTTCACACACAACAGTCTCTAGAGTTTGCAGAGAAAAATGCCTTGTTCCTGAGAGAGGTCAGCGGAGAAGGGGCCAGACTGGTCAAAGCTGACAGGAAGGTGCCAGTAATGCAAATGACCACACATTACAACAGTGGTATGCAGAAGAGCATCTCTGAACACACAACGTATCGCACCTCTTGAGTAGATAGGCCACAGCAGCAGAAGACTGCCCACTGAGTGTATATATTTTGAAAATAACTTTCACCTAATAACAAGTCACCTTTCTTAAGCACAACCTCTTACTGAACATTAACGCAGGGCTGAAATCAAAGCATTTTATGTTACTTAGAGCTGCCCCCTAGTGTGCAAATAAAAATGAAAAACAGACAAATGAAAGTGATGTTCCTTTATCTTTCTCTGTCTTGCATGCCTTGCAGCGATATGCCTTATATGTACCTTTCAGTAGGTGATTTACCCTTGATTGTGGTAATATGACCCCTACAATATCTTTGAAATATATAAAATTCTGCACACAGTATGTTTCTATACAGTATATACACTCAGTGAGCACTTTATTCTGTATTTATTATTTTTTAGACTTATTAAGTCTTCTGCTGCTGTAGCCTCTCCACTTAGAGGTTTGATGTGCTGTGCGTTTAGAGATGGTGAGTGTAGATGCACGTATATTTGAAGGATCATTTGCTATTGTGCAAAGAAATTTATACGTCTTGTAGCTCTTGATCAGGCTCCATGGGCATGTTAATATGATGTACAGTACTGTGCAAAAGTCTTAGGCACCTGTATAACATTATGTACAGATAAGATTCTTTCAAGAATAATTCAATGAAAGGTCCTAAATAAACACACTATACATTTTACATTAAATTTCAGTCATTTGGCAGAATAGTTAAAAACTGAATCAAATCAATATTTTTTGTGACCACCCTTCGGCATTAAAATTGCATCACTTCTCTAAGATAGCCAACGCTGTCCTGCAGTTCTATAAGACAATCAGGGAGGTTGTTCCAAGCATGTTGGAGAACTTGCTACAGTTCTTCTGCAGACTTTGGTTGGCTCCTGGCTTCTGATCTCAGACAGCCATGAACAAGTTTTTATGTAAAAAGTAGTCAGTTGCTTACAGTAATATGTTACTTTTTAAATTAAATTCAAAAATGTCTCTGTAAAATTAAATCTTGAATAAATAAATGAAATGAAATGAATGAATATTTGGAAATATTTTATACTAACACATATACAAGTTAAATTTATATATATCTTATCTTTATTTATATATATATATGCCTAAGACTTTTGCACAGTACTGTATGTTGGTCATATTGATTATTATAACCCTGTATTAAAACCCATGAAAAATTCATGCTTTGTTATTTCAACATATCGCTCTTGATAACAGAGGCCACCAGAATGAAGGACTGAATGAATATAAATGCAATGACGTAGGAGATAAAAACGCAAGAGGCAGAACCAGAGCAAAAGCTTTAAATTTTCTGTTGATAAAAACTGAGTGATTCTGTCGACCGTACATTCCGAATTCAATGATGTCACAGTTGCGCTTCTGGTGTAATAGCAGTGGAGAGCAGTGACAACACAGGGCCTCACGACTCCATGGAAGTCTGTATATATTTCACCCTTTGGTGGGCTCTGTGTTCAGATGTCATGTTTCTTCGCGCCCTTGTGTGTCTCCTGCCTCTGGTTCTCGCTCTTCCCTTGACGAGCGCGTGCCTGCAGTGCGACAGGCTCGTACGGCACTTGCACGAGGACTACCTGCTCACTTCCTCTTACGCGAGTGTGGAGGATCAGATCGAGCTGAAGAAGATCATCGACCACACCTACTTCCTCTACCAAGAGACCAGTAATCGCTTCCTTGGCGTCATCGGTGTGCACTCATCTGCAGTCGTCAACGCTGTTCCACATCGGCACGAAAGCCGCTTTTGTGTCTCGCCGTATTATATTTTGAACGGAAGCAAATTAGCGCATTTCACATAATTGCGATTCTCAGAATAAATGTAGGGCACAATTTGTTGCAATTTGGGCTAGCAGACTGACAACGTGATACACTAAGAGCAGGGCGTTGTGGGTCAGATTGTGTTTGTTCCTGTGAGTGAAAAGCGGTCCTGTTCTGCCTGCCCCAGATCCCACCACTCTGTACAGAGCCAGGACTGAGTATCAGAGCGAGTTTCACAAGTTCCTGAAGAGGCCGATCGTAGGTGAGCCCGAGCAATCGGGGTCCAAGACCCAGATCCGGGGTGCAATGCTCTAACCACGATCTCTCCGTGTTTCAGTGGCTTTTGCCTTTGTGATATTCCTTTGTCATTGTCAACCACACCTGCGTCATTATTTGAAATAATATATTAAAATTAACTCAACAGTGTTGAAAAACAGTATTTTGTTCTGAAAATTGGTGACTGTACGGCGTGTTTCTTTTCAACTTGTCGGCAGTCTGGGCTCTCTCTAGTGTCAAAAGGGATAAAGGATCATTAAAGCTAATAAAATAATAGTAGAAAGATAAGATATACTTTTATTGAACCCCGTAGTGTCCTCTGCCTTTGACCCACCCTAGTTACTTAGGAGCAGCTTGACCTGGGTCAGTTATGCAACACAATTAAGAGTGACCTTTGGTGATGTTTCTCTCTTGGTCCAGATGACATACTGTTTGAGGCTATCCTAATAATGGAGAAAGGTCGACAAATCCTACAAAAACACCTGGAGGTCTTCTCCCGGACAGGTGAGGGCTGAAGTTAATAACTGCGGTACGACTGTCAATGTGGGGTCCCCAATCACGCTCACGCGCCATGGAGGGCAGAAAGTATGCAGGTTCTCCTTCCAACCAATCACTGCACCAGCTGATTTCACTAAGTAGTTCCCTACTCGCTGGTTGAAGGTCTGCTGGTTACTGAAATCAGCTGGTGTAGTGATTGGTTGCAATGAAAACCTGCATACTCTCTGCCCTACATGGCAAATGATTTTTCAGCCCTGTTTTAGCACTTCAGAGCACCCTTGCTTCAGCACAAAATAGCACTCCTATTTTAGCACTCCAGAGCACCCCTGCTTCCTCACAAAAGAGCACCCCTGTTTTCGCACAAAGGAGTGATAGATAGATAGATACTTTATTCATCCCGAGGGAAATTTTAGAATTTGTAGCAGTATTAGTTTATCTAACTGTAAGGAATGTGTACAATGTGCCAAATAGACGTTGTTTCCTTTTGTGCAGGTCTTTGTCCAAACAAGTGCGGTAAGAAACATCCTCCTGGCCCTCCCTCCCTGGGTTTCCTCTTCACGTTCACATTTCACATTTTTTAATAATATTAATACCGCAGTCATTACCCAGGACTGCGACCGTAAGCTGCCCTTAAGTAACGACATTGTGCATGAGCGTCTTCACAGCATGACTGATCGTTTCCGTATTAGTGTGTGTGTGTGTGTGTGTGTGTGTGTGTGTGTGTGTGTGTGTGTGTGTGTGTGTGTGTGAGAGACTTGCTCTACTCTTCAGTGCTTTGCTTTGCATTTGCCGTTTAGTGATGGCGTGACCTTGTACCAGGGTTCGGGGTCAATTCTAATGAATTAGAAGTTTGTTTCTTGAACTGACTGAACTGAACTGAACTGAACTGAAATGGGCCCAGCCCTGGTTTGTGGCCCTCAGGATTGCTGCATCAGCGCGTGATGGACTGCACCACCTGCCTCTACGAGATGCGCACATGTCTGTCTCCTGCCGGCCAGCGTGACTGTGGGGGTGAGGCTTAGCCTGTGGCGGCACACGCCTGTGTGGCCGTGGCCTTTGACAGGCTGTTCCTGCTGAAAACAATGCAGCTCCCTTTTCTCTCTTACTCTCCTCTCTCTCTCCCTCCCTCCCTCTCTCTCTCTCTCTCTCTCTCTCTCTCTCTCCTCTCTCCCTCACTCTCTCTTTGCTCTCTCCCTCACTCTCTGTCTCCTCTCTCCCTCACTCAAATTCAAATTCAAATTGCTTTATTGGCATGACAAAATTAGCATTTGTATTGCCAAAGCATGGCAAGGAACATGTTAAACAGAGGAAAATAACACAGGAATATGATTACATATAAAAACAGGATAATAATGAACACAATATTAATTCTATATACTCACTCTCTCTCTCTCTCTCTCTCTCTCTCTCTCTCCTCTCTCCCTCACTCTCTCACCCTCGCTCTCTTTCCTCTCTCCCTCACTCTCTCTCTCCTCTCTCCCTCACTCAAATTGAAATTCAAATTGCTTTATTGGCATGACAAAGTTAGCATTTGTATTGCCAAAGCATGGCAAGGAACATGTTAAACAGAGGAAAATAACACAGTAATATGATTACATATAAAAACAGGATAATAATTAACACAATATTAATTCTATATACTCACACTCTCTCTCTCTCTCTCTCTCTCCCTCTCTCTTTCTTTCTCTCTCTTTCTCAGACTTTTCTTGTTTACCATGGCTCCACGGCATTGAGTAATGAAAAACAAAAACCTCTAATCTGAGGCAGTAATGACAAATAAAAAAGAAAAGCTTATCTCCGCCATCCATTCTCTCTCTCTATCTTTCTCTCTCCCCCTCTTTCTCTCTTTCTCAGAGTACCAACTGGGTGCGGAGGAGGGGGATCAGGCAGTGTTAAACTGCTTCCTGCCCTGGCACACTCTGGTTATGGGACGCAAAGACTACCAGTACTCCCGTCACCCTGGGCTGGTGAGACATGAACCGCCATGTATAATATACAAACAAACATCCACCCATACACACACACACACACACACACACACACACACACACACACACACACACATCTGCACATGCACCCATACACACACACACACACACACACACACACACACACACATCCACCCATACACACACACACACACACACACATCCACCCACACACACACACACGCACACACGCACACACACACACATCCACCCATACACACACACACACACACACACATCCACCCATACACACACACACACACACACACACACATCCACCCACACACACACACACACACATATATCTGCACCTGCACACATGCACTGGCTATAAGAGACAGTTAAGCAAGGTATGTCACCACAGTCATGTGTCAGCTCACGGAGGATGTACAGTAAGAAACAGGTAACGTCTGGCTTCGGGTACTTGTAGAGTCTTACTTACCAAATTATTTGGTAATCTGTTTCATTGAACACATGTTCATCCAATGTATGCATGCACACATTATACTTATTGAGATTGTATTAATGTGCAATTTGTGTTGTGCTTTTGCATTGTATTGAATTTTATGTTGTAATCTCTGCTTGCTCCTCACTTGGCCAGGGCTCCCTGGTAAAAGGGATGACCTCTCCACTTTCCCAATGGGACTCACCAGGTTAAATGAAGGAGAAATGAAATGAAAGGTGTTGGTTTTCTGTGTGCGCGCCCTTTAGACGTCGTGCCGGGGCGGTGACGCTGGCGTGTTGGTGGTGACCCCCGACTCCAGCATCGTGCTGAACCAGCTGCGCAGAGACGAGCAGGGTGTCTACCGCTGCCTCCTACTGGACAGCGACGGAACTGTCCTGTCCTGCACACACTATGTCCTCACAGGTGAGAAAATGACGTTCTTATCCAGAGCGACGTACATCTGATCTAGACTAAGCAGGAGACAATCCTCCCCTGGAGCAATGCAGGGTTACGGGCCTTGCTCAAGGGCCCGACGGCTGTGCGGATCTTATTGTGACTACACCGGGATTAGAACCACCGACCTTGCGTGTCCCAGTCATTTACCTTAGCCACTACACTACAGGCCGCCCCGAGATGTTACCGCAGAAAGCACAGCGCCCACTCACTGTTCATCTAAGCCCCTCACCACCGCCTTCCCTAAGGTTTTAATCTCCTCTTTCTTTCTTTCTTTCTCTCTCTCTGCCGTTCTCTTTCCTCAGTCACTCCTTTGCCCCTCACCACTCCCAGGCACATCCCCACCCTCCCTACCCTTCCTCCCGACGATGACCTCCCTCCTCCTCCTCCACACGGCCCCCGGCACAGCCACCTTATTGGGGTCTTTGCTGCTCTGACAGCCCTGGCTCTGATTGCCAGTGTGGCCATCGTAGTGGTCTTTGGGTGAGTGCGTGCGGACGTGGGAATAAACCAGG
Organism: Conger conger; assembly: GCF_963514075.1. Taxonomy (NCBI): domain Eukaryota; kingdom Metazoa; phylum Chordata; class Actinopteri; order Anguilliformes; family Congridae; genus Conger; species Conger conger. The sequence continues at coordinate 45,643,706 of NC_083770.1, read as the reverse complement.
GCAAGAGTCGGTCAGCGTGGGTGTGAGCTGGGCGATGACGCAGCGAAACACACAGGGGAAATAGACTCGTATGCAAAGTTCCTCCCAGGCAAATGTATTTCCTAAACAAATAGGCAGAACTGTCAGACTGACGTCACAACAGAGGTTATGCTTGTAGCAGCAAGCTGGTTGGAACTCTGGGTAGGTCTCATTTTTTTTGTTTTTAAGCTTGAGTGAGTCACAGGGCCTCGTTGGAATATGGGTTCTCATACATAGTTTGTGAAAATGAAAGTAATTTTCTGGGGATATCTGTCTGCCAAGCCCGTAAAACAGAGTGTGTGTCGAGAGCCAGGCCCTCGTCGTGGTAACAGGAATTACAAGCAGTGGCAAAACCCAGCAAGGAATTCATCATTCCATCCGGCAGGCTGATTACCGTATCTTACACTCTCCGGCGATGCGCGTTCTTTCGTCATTTCCTGAAGACGTCTGACTGATCACAGAAAAGCCTTGGTTCAGTCACTGTGTCATGGTCTAACGGAGGCTATATCAGGGTCTGTGTTCACGGTCATGGTGTTAACTGTTAACTGTGTTAACTGTGTTGACTGTCTCCCACAACAGCGTGAGTCTGAAGAGGCGGGGGGAGAATGCTCGAGGGCAGAGGCCAGGGCAGGAAGTCGAGATGACACAAGTGTCCACATCCAGAGAATGAGTGACAGAGAGAGAGAGGGAGGGGGAGAAGGAGAGGGAGGGGGAGGGGGAGGGGGAGGGAGAGGGAGAGAGGGTTTGATTGAAACAGGTCACAATCAATAAAGTATTTTTTCCTTCTTAGTGCATGCTATTCTTTCACACACTGTCCTGTACATATGATCTTGAATGGTATTTGAGAGGACCAGTACAGAAGAAGTGACGTTCCAGTGCTGCTACGTGGCCGGTCCAAAGAACATAAAATTGCAAAATTCACTATAAAAGAGAAAAAATAAAAATGCCACAAGCCATAGTCATGTTACCCTTTTTCAGAAAGAGAAACTGACAGGGCAGACAGGTGGCTGGGGAGACCGAGTTGCTCGTGTCCAGATTGAAGGTGATTTACCAGCAGATGGTATCTCTTTGAAATCATCAGTGAATGGCCACAGAAACACGGCATGGCATGTTTTTTATTTATTTTATCTTGAACTCATTGAATAAAACCACCGCAGGGTAAGGTTTTTTTCTTTTTTTGAATGGACGGATGTGTGGGAGGTGGTGAAAGTGGTGAAATGGGCAGATTAGAGGTTTTTTCCTGCGATTAATATTCCCTGCTGTCCCTCTAATCCCGGATTATCCTCTCTGAGTGAGGACAGAGAGAGGAAGGGCTGGATAAGCACCTGGAGGCTGAGGAGGAGGAGGAGGAGGAGGGGGAGGGGGAGGGGGAGATGGAAACACAGATTAATCATTTGTTTTTATGGACCCATTAAGTTCCTGTCTTTTATCCAGTAGCCCTGTACACACCAAGGAGGGAGGAAGAACAATCGTCTGACACCCTTCACAAAAGTTCTGTGTGATTCTCATGATGGGAGTCACAAGATAAAATGTATATCAATGTACAATGAGGCGAATGTGGTTTCTATCTACAGAGAATTTGCTTGATGTGTGAATGTTTCACAAAAGCAAGTGGTTTGTCAGCATCCTGTGTCAGTGAATCGGTCTCAGAACCGGCAAACGTTTTATGCACCTTTAGTCATTAGCGCTTTTTAAGTCACATGTAAACATGTCATGATGACTGCGTGTAATTGAAGCTCTAAACAATGAAAGCCAAGCATTAAAGAGCTTTGAGTACGGTAGGAACGTATGATTTAAATTCTGTGTGATTCTCATGATGGGAGTCACAAGATAAAATGTATATCAATGTACAATGAGGCAAATTATACTAAGATTTTTTTTCAAGGATGCTGTCAAGCGAATGTGGCAGAGAATTTGCTCGATGTGTGAATGTTTCGCAAAAGCAAGTGGTTTGTCAGCATCCTGTGTCAGTGAATCGGTCTCAGAACCGGCAAACGTTTTATGCACCTTTAGTCATTAGCGCTTTTTAAGTCACATGTAAACATGTCATGATGACTGCGTGTAATTGAAGCTCTAAACAATGAAAGCCAAGCATTAAAGAGCTTTAAGTACGGTAGGAACGTATGATTTAAAACCCCCTGCTTGGCCACATAAATGACAACCCCCCCCGAAGTGTTTATTTAGTGGCTACTGACAGACATAGCATTAGCCATTTTCTCTTGCAATGCGTTTTTACATCTAAGAATAGCTGTGGATTTCCTGTTTTTTTTTTTTGTGTGGCCTGAGGCCTGAGTGAGGGCAATGAATTTTTTTTCCCCTCTTCTGACGCAGCAATATTTTTTAAATAAAAAACGAGTAAGAATTCAAATAGATTTTATGAACTTTTTTTTGTGGTGGTATATTCCCTGTTGTTTTAAAATAAGTTTGTACATTTTAAGAGACATGTGTGTGTCTGTACTATAATGTAAAGGGGCCAATGAAACAGATGACCAAATAAGTAGATCTGAGTACCCACACGCTACCTGTTTCTTACATTTCCAGGCTGTGACCTGACTGGTGTCATGCTTTGCTAAGCTTTGCCTCTCTTCTAGGAAATCAGTCTGCTGCTGTGAGTGTGTGTGTGTGTGTGTGTGGGGGGGGGGGGGGGGTGTACGTGCATGTTTGTGAAAGAGGTAGTGATCATGTCAGTGAGCGCGGGAAAGTTTCCGGCCTGCACCTGCAGTTAACGCATGTTTCCTCTTGTCACTATCCCCCCATGCCAGCTTCACAGACTGAGAAAGAGCTACATCCTGCCACCCAAACCTCCGCCTACATTCACCCCGACACACACGCACACACGAGCACAATAAATGCAACTGGGGCAAAGATGTTTAGTCTTTTTCAATTTAAACCGATTTATCTGTGAAACTGACTGTAAACGGTTGTCCACACAACTATTGTATGGGTAGCCAGGCATATAAATGTATCTTAAAATGTACAAACCTCTTTTAAAACAACAGGGAACAGACCACAGAAAAACAGCCCATGAAATCTTTTTTTTATTAAAAAAATATTGCTGCCTCAGAAGATGAAAAAAAAATCAATTGGCCTCACTCAGGCCACATATAAAAAAAACAGGGAAGGAGAGATGCAGGGTGCTTCTGAAAGCTATTGAGTGAGTCAGTTCAAATGAAGGAACAGGGTTTAGGAGGGCAAGAAGCCAGTCAAGGTTTTTTTTATTTTTTTTATTTATTTTTATTATTATTCTTTTCATATTCCTTGATGATCTCAGGTTATAGAAGAGGAGGAAGAGGAGGGGGGGAGTGGAGGAGGAGTGGGAGCGATTGACCAGAGTGGGAGAAGAAAGCGTAAAGTTGCGGGAGGGAAAGGCGGTGAAGAGGGGGAGGGGAGCCTGGTGACATTTTGCTGAGATGAACTCAAATGAACGAAAGGAAGTCAGGGGGCAGGGAGCGGGGGTGGCATGGGCATATGTGAGAGAGGGGGTGAGTTTGGGGGTTGTGGATACAATACCTTTGCGTTGAAATAGATTAGTATGTGTTGGGTAGGAGTACTGCTTCTCACAGTAGCAATGGGTTAATTCTCAGAAAAAGAAGATAATTTCCACTTGCTGAAGTTCATGGTTCACTCAGTCCGTGGATCAGTCCGCAATGTGCACGAATGTTTGCTGAAGGTCCAATGGCAATTCCGACGTGTTCTCGAACATGCCCGGCCTTGTTTGCCTGGAAAGTCAGGTGTCTGTGTGCGACGTTAGCGCTCACGTCACACTTTCACAGGAGAATGAGCAGGGCTGGGGATGCCAGACTGGTGATGCCTGTAATCAGCCTGATTATCCAATAACGCTGATAACGGCCACACATCTGGAGTCGGGCAGGCCCTCGTTCTGCCCACCGCCTGAACGCCGATTCGGGGCCTCATCTCCATCTGACTGTGTCATCATGGCGCCGCCTTTGCGCCCGTCCCTGACCGATGTCTGTATCGGCCTGTTATTAGTTACTTCCTGAGTTTTTTCCAGCCGCGCCCACGCACTGTTGCGTTCCTGTAAATTGGTTTTTACTTACGCAATATTAATTTGTTTGCCATCATGCAAAATAAAGGGAACTTTGGCACTGATTATCAAATGTCCCTATTCGGTATGGGTTTCGTAATTCACTGAGCTCAGATTAATGAAATGAGAGAGAGATAGAGATAGAGATTTCCTTTATGTTCTGATTATGGTCTCAGATTAAGGGGTGTTTTTCAAGATTATAATAAACAATACACTACAATACACAATACAGATTGTGTACCAGTATTTTGCTATATGATTCATGGAAGCTTTTAATGTATACACCCAGTTATAAGGGGTCTATAACTTTTAATCTGGTTATACACCCCATAGTTTAATTAGCAGTGTCATTTTCTGAATTTGTATTATTTATACCATGTATAGCAAGAATATTTTTTATTTACACAAAATTTCAGATTCCACTCTAATTAGGGAATGTCTTCACTGGGGTTGCAGAGATGAAGTCCAATGACATCACACCGCTGAGTCACACAGACACGAGCACTGGGCTGAAATTGACCTGTGAGACAACAGGGTCACCCGATCATCACACACTTTGTCTCAGCATGACAGTGACATCATTTTGAAAGAGGAAGATATGTGGGAGTAATATGGGAAGGAAAAGTAGTGATTACAGTAATGTAAAAAAAAAAAAAATATATATATATATATATATATATATATATATATATATATTACTGTAATCACTACTTTTCCTTCCCATATTACTATATATATATATATATATATGCAAACTCAAGGAGCAATGTTCAAACCTTATGTAAATATAAATTGCGTCACAGGATCCAAAACATACAATAATGATTCAGTTGTGATTCATTGGCAGCCCCGTTTGAAGGGAAAAAAAAACGTTTTCAGGGACAAACCCACATTCAGATACATTCAATGTAATTGAGGTTGGGGTTTTTATGTGAAAAATATAGCCAATTTACCCGCGGATAACGTCATAACAATACACACACACACACGGGGTAACCCCCGAACACCACGTGCGAGTGGGAAAATTAGAGCGCGAGCGTCACAAGCCATATTAGGCACACCCGGCGCGGCCAGAACTCTATACATGGTAATTCCGTCAGTGACGTTTTTTCCTTTTGTGGAAAACAAGGCGGGGGCTCGAGTAAGCCATCGTGAGTAGAAAAGTCAGCGCTCCGCCCATTCTACAGCTGTTAACAATAACTGAGAACTCAAAAACGACGTTGACATGGCAGCCAATTTCAGAATTGGAGAAAATAACATTAAATAACTTTTTTAAACTATAATATACGATAGTTTCTAAGTGAGAATATTACATATTTCAAAAAATTTCAATCAAGTTATTTTCAAAGAAAAGTATGTTCAAAGTTGGATTGAGAAACTAGACAAAAATATTCAGATATTCACGTTCAAGTATTGCTTTTGTTCGTTGTTGCCATAGTTTCAGTATGGGGATGAGTGACTTGTTCGAGATTGCCGGTGGTGAGTTGGCACAGATTCTGCAGACTCTGCCGGAGCACTTCACAGCTGGTGACTTTCTCATCTTGGACTGCAGACCGTTCCTCGCGTATTCACGATCACACGTCTGTGGCTCCCGAAACGTGAACTGGAACTCCATGATGCGCCGTCGGTCGAAAACCTCGGTGGTTAGTCTGGAGTGGCTGGTGCCGGACAAGACACTTCTGGGTCGGCTGCGCCGCGGCGAGTTCTCGCCGGTTATCGTGCTGGATGAGGACAGTCGCTCTGTTGCTGACCTGAAAAGCGAGAGTCTTGCTAGCATGCTGCTCACTGCTCTACACGCCGAAGTTGCGCCAGGAACCACGCAGATCTGCCTCTTACAAGGTAGCTACACCTTTTTGTATGTGTGTTTTGAGAGGCTATTGAAACGAGATTTTTTTTTTTAAAAAGTATATAAATATATATATAAAGAATAATAATAATTTATATATTTTTTTCTTTTTATTATTATTATTATTATTATTATTATTATTATTATTATTATTATTTGTTGTTAATTTTACACACCAATTTACATGTCCACAGTCGCTATATATATCAGGCTACTATAGAACTATAGAGTATTCAGCTTAAAAGCACTTAGGCCTATATTTTTTCACTCTTCAAAATATATAATATAGCCTATAATTATTTCCACACAAGAATATGTTGTCCATCATAATAATGCAATTGTAGACACATTTACGCCATTATATTTTGTATGTAGACCAAAGTTATTTTTATTAGGCTTTTGCGTTGTATAACCTTTTATTTGACCAATTTTTATTTATTTTGTTAGGTGGATTCGACGGTTTCAGTGCATTGTATCCGGATCTCTGTGTCAACGCCCCGCCAGTAAATGGAAATCATAACGCCTTCTGGGACTCTGAGTCGGGCATGTCCGGGAGGAAAACGCCCCTGTATGATCAGGTGAGCCGAGAATTAGACCCAGAAATATTGATGTACAAAGGAAGAAAAAGTGACCATCCTCTCTACATTTACTGTTATCGATAAAAAAAATAAAGTTATAATTAGTTTACAGTAGCCTACTCTCAACATGAAATGGGTCATAATGTGTAAATTATTCTGTATATGAGGAAAATGGTTTAAACATCAAACGGCACACACAAAAGTGATCGTCGATTGCAGATGGATATTGTTTATTGACATATTAAAGCCGACATATTAAATGACGTTTGAGATTGCGCTCAAAACTTCGTGCGCAGTGACGCTCCATTAGAGATCTTTGAGCGTTGGCCCTTTCTCTCTTGACTTATGTCTTAACGAAGTCGCTTTCATTATCAGGGTGGTCCAGTGGAGATCCTACCCTTCCTGTTCCTTGGCAGCGCCCATCACTCGTCCAGTCGTGAGACCCTCGCGAAAAGCGGCATCACAGCTGTGCTCAACGTTTCCTCCTCCTGCCCCAACCTGTTCGAGGACGAGTTTCACTACAAGACGATGCGCGTGGAAGACAACCTTGCGGCTGATATCCGCGCGCGATTCCCGGAAGCAATCGACTTTATCGGTAAGATTAATCTGCCACTGTGCTCTTCGGAAAGCTCTTGGAACTTGTCATGACAACAGGATCATTGCTTGAGCGCGCCAAAGCAAAACAAAAAACCTAGTAGTCTAGTAAAACGTGTCAGACCTGTTCACTTTCTTGTTGAGGTCATTATTAAATACAGATTGATTATAGCGATGCGTATTCCCTTCTCTCCCCACAGACTCGGTGAAGGAGTGCGGCGGGCGTGTGCTGGTGCACTGCCAGGCCGGCATCTCTCGCTCTGCCACGATCTGCCTAGCGTACCTCATCCACTCGCGTCGGGTGCCCCTGGACGAGGCCTTCGACTTCGTGAAGCAGCGGCGCCGCGTGATTTCGCCGAACCTGGCCTTCATGGGCCAACTGCTGCAGTTTGAGACCGACGTGTTGTGTTTTCAGGCGAACCGAATGGAGTAGAACGAGCGCCACTGGTTCACAGGAAACACAATAAGGTTCGGGAAACTTCCAAACCGATACACTGAGGAATCTTTAGTCGGACCAGTGAACGTGGACACACTGCGCGCCACGATTTATTCACTCAACTCTGGGACCATTTCATTTACATTCCTGTCTCAACATTGCCACAGTTAACACTAATCATGCGAGAAAATAGTTACAGTATTATAGAACACCATTCAGTGCGTCGTTTGTATTCCGGGGTACGGACGTGACCCCAATATTAAAAGCGTTAATCTCAGCGACTGAAACTATTCATGACTAATGCACCCTCTGTCATTAACCATTGGTATTTACCTAAAGGGTGATTTCATAAACCAGTATAGATCATTGGATGAGTTAACCTATGTTCAGCATAATGTAGAGCCATATCCTCTTGCTGCATCAAACTGAAAGCATCCTATTATGTATTAGTATTTCAGTTTTGTACTCGTGATTGGGAATGATATTTCCCATCATTTTTGGATGGTTTTAAAAATGTAAATATTTATAATTTTTTTATTAAAGAGTTTTTTTATGACTATGTGACTATGGATGTGTTCAGCACTGCACTTTTTATTTAGAACTGCAAAAAAGTTAATTAATTTGTAATGTTTTTCATACAAATTAAATTATAATTTCTGAAAAATATGACTGTTTCCTGTTTCTACTAAATAACCTTGCTGGAAAATATTCTTCAATGATGATTAAACGGAATGCCAAAAGACCAATTTTTCTTAGATTGATCAATGGAGTTATTTTCCTTGATAAGGGTAAACTAATGAAAAAGTGTAATTACTTTATATTTGCAGAAAACATTACAATAAGATGGGGAAAGCATCATTGTTAAAAATTGAATTATTTTTTAAAAGTTATCACATTTCAAAATTCAAATATTTGTTTCTTCACTGGTATTGGGGATACTTTTCATTTACGTTCAATTTTCTTGTTCATGACAGCAACAATTATGAGACGGGGAAACTCTCAAAGGCTACAACCAGCTTTAAGTATCTAGTAACATTTATTTGACAGCAAACAAGCTTTTAATTAACGAGCTTCATTAAGCAGTTAATTGAATACTGAACCGTAGTTTCCATTCAGTTAATCATCTGCCACAGGGCCTCACTGAAGTGAATATATTACTGTGTGTTTAGCAAAGGAAAGATAGGATTGAAGGTAGTTCTCTGGAGGTTGTAGGATTTGGGGCATGTCAAAAAATCCCCGTATACCCATTAAATAACCACATTTAAGACCTCTCTCCATGTTCTATCAATAAAGTGTTGAATACACACATATACTTGTATATGTTCATAAACATGAGCTCATCCAAACGTTATTTTTGGAAAGGAGACTCGGAGCTGATGAGTTACAGTGAAGCGGGGAGCGGGGGGGGGGTTGCGGAGGTCAGTGGTGTGCCCTCCTGAAGTGTTGGGTTTCAGTGCGATGACACGGCTCGTGGCCTGGGAATGACAGCGGGGGACGAAATTCCGCCCGTGTCACTGTGGACCGCGATGACGGGCAGCCACAGGACAGCGCTGCGGCCTAGAGCCGCACGCAGCCGGCCTGTACGAGCTGCAGACAGGACGGGACGTGGGGCATCATGGGCTCAGGCGGTGAGAGCGGTCGTCCGGCAGTCGGAGGGTTGCCGGTTCGATTCCCGTGTCTGTGTCAAAGTGTCCCTGAGCAAGACACCTGACTCCTAAATTCTCCTGACAATCTAGTTGGCGCCTTGCATAGCAGCCCGTTGGCATTGGTGAATGATTGGGTGAATGAGAAGCATCAATTTTGCCCAGCGCTTTGGAGAAGGGAGCTATATAAACGCCATTTACATACTCCCGACGACAGCGGTTGGCAACACTTGCTCCTGAGGGCTACTACACCGAATATTTGGAAGACTTTGAGCTGAATTTTTAATGAAATATGATATTATAAACACATGCCACAATGGTTATAACTTCTAACAAAGGCAAACAACAAATAAATGTATCATTTATAGTTAATAATATGCAAAATGTGGTGGCTACCTAACAACAAAAAATAGCCACCAGAGGGAACTTTGTTTTCTTGTCGGCATTTCCAACGCGTGTTACAAAAATGAGGTCTGCCATGTGTCCACGTTTATTTACATATGGATCAAACACTACCACATTACCAACACGACAGTCTCTTGCACCCACGGTTGAAAAACTGTGTGCTTCCTAATTACTAAGTCCCTGATTACCTACACCTGTGAACCCCTTTTATCAGTGCACACCATGATTACCTGCTGCTTATGCCCCTAGTGTGCAGGTGGCGTAATGACAACATTCACATAACACACTCAACATATAGCAATACCCAAATTGGCTCCAACACAAGATGTGTGCTGCTTTATGAAGGGTTAACTATTCCTTACATGCAGTGGATCCTCAGGGTCAGACCTGAGACACACCGGGCTGATGATTGCTCCTATACACTCCTATGTCCTTCATATGCATAGGGCCTGTAGCGTAGTGGTTAAGGTAAATGACTGGGACCTGCAAGGACGGTGGTTCGATCCCCGGTGTAGCCACAATAAGATCCGCACAGCCATTGGGCCCTCGAGCAAGGCCCTTAACCCTGCATTGCTCCTGGGGAGGATTGTCTCCTGCTTTGTCTAATCAACTGTATGTCGCTCTGGATAAGAGCGTCTGCCAAATTGCCATTGATGTAATGTAATGTTATATAATATGTAAAGTGATTGAGTGCATTTTGGCCACAGAGCAGCACAGCTCTCACTCTTAAGGAACAATATCTGAATACCCAGCTGTCAGCGATGCCCTGTTTTTGTACTCATCAGGTGCTGGCAATCCATCACCACTTTTCAGGGAGCACTGCACACGCACCACTTCCATTATCATGTGGATGGATGGACTAATGGTAAAACAATACTCACGAGCAGACAGAGATGACTTACAAGTCGATAGATGTCCACTGCAAGGTCTAATTTCGCTGCTGTCATTGAGGGACACAGGGCTTATACTCCGTGCTCTTACACTCCATTTTCTTGTCTGAATAATATGCCTGTTCATAAAGATAGTCATTTGTTCTCTTCAGTTACGAGATGAAGCAGCACGTCACCATGATCTAATGCAGCCAATAACTATCTCGCCACTTTGTCATTGTCCGGATTAATGAGGTGGCTAACATCTGAACGTGAAGCACTACTAGCAATATTTTGCCTTGGATATTGCCTTGCATAATGAAGGTGCAGACGTCTTGGAGGACCCCAAAGAGATTATGATCTTTTCAGAACTGAAGCTGGGGCTAGTCTTTTGTGGCAGAGATACACTCACCGTTAATACAAATAATCAGCCAATCGTGTGGCCGCAAGTTAAAGGCATAAAAGCATGAAAGGATACAGACGTGGTCAAGAGGTTCAGATGTTTTTCAGACCAAATGTCAGAATAGGGAAGAAATGTGACCTCAGTGACTTTGACCGTGGAATGATTGTTGGTGCCAGACAGGGTGGTTTGAATGTCTCAGAAACTGCTGATCTCCTGGGATTTTCATGCACAGCAGTCTCTAGCATTTACAGAGAATGGTGCGAAAAACAAAAAACCTCCAGTGAGCAGCAGTTCTGCGGGCAAAAAAGTGTTGTTAATGAGAGAGGTCAGAGGAGAAGGGCCAGACTAGTCAAAGCTGACAGGGAGGTGACAGTAACGCAAATAACCACCCTCCCCCTATTTCGACGCAGACTCAAAACCCACCTTTTCAAACTCTACCTTAGTCCTCCCTCCTGATTTCCCCTGCCCCTCCTTTCTGATATCCCTATCCTTGTCTAACCCCCCCCCCCCCCTATGTTTAGAACAGCATTTCATGTGTATTTTGCTAGTTCTGGATGTGATGCTTTGACTTATGGTAGAACCTATGCACTTGTAAGTCGCTTTGGATTAAAAGCGTCTGCCAAATGACTAAAATGTTAATGTAAATGTAATTACAACAGTGGTATGCAGAAGCGCATCTCTGAAGACACAACACATTGATCCTCTAAGTGGATAGGCCACAGCAGCAGAAGACCAAAAAGTCTAATAAATACCTAATAAACTGCTCACTGGGTGTATATGATATCACATGTAGTGTGCAGAAAAAATATCAAAAGACCATGATCAAAAGAAGATGCTGACAGAACTATGATATATGTGTTTGTTTGACACACATCAAGAATATCCTCTTCCAAATCACGGACCTACTGTCATTACTAAGGATGGCACATATTATAACCCGGTCCTACTCATCACCTAAATGTGAATCATCTTTCATTCATTCTTTTTGAAAACTTGCTGCTACTTTTACGACATTCACCTCTCTGCATGCTGAAGATACCCAAATCAAACACGCAAGGCACCCTTTTTAACCCCGTGAACAATGGGGATTCTAAAAAGGGATTCTAAAAATATATTGATCGTATAAAGACACTTTTTTCCCCCAAGATAAGATGCATGGCTGGTATATTTTTCACAGCAATGCTGATGCAAACCTTTAACCATAAATTTATAGTAAGAGGCTAAATCTGACTCCAGATATTTTATTTGACGTCATTATCAGGCATAACAGATAAAGTCATTTGTTTTTCTGTGCACTGTCCACAAGATGGCAGTGTTTGAACATTATTAACCTGAGCTGGTTGTTGCTAGCTCTATGGGTTGATCGGGGTCATGTTTATCTCCTCGGGCTCCCGTTCTCACACATTTTCTCTCGCCTAAACTCTCTCACTCCCTCACCTGTTTTGAGACCACGCTGCTTACTCAATTTTCCCCTGCCCAGTGACAGGGAGGGACCCTGCCATTGGAGATGCTGTGTACAGGATGAGGAAGTCGTAGCACTGAGTTACGGTGGTGATTAAATATCCTGTAGCACAGGGTGTCAGGGCTTTCCCCACTTCCTGGCTGAATTCCCAGAATGCCTCTCCCCTCCAGCCATTCTGAAGTTAATAGCCTGGTGCATCCCTTCACTCTGCAGCCCAGCTGGTGTGATCTCCCTGGCGCTAGTCACCACAAGCCTCATGTGAGCGATTGACACGCCCGCCACCATAAACACACTGGATGCTTCTTAGATCAGAAGGAAGCCACCACTTAAATGGCTGGCATTTATATAGTGCCTTTATCCAAAGTGCTGTACAATTGATGCTTCTCATTCACACACTCACACACCAATGGCGATTGGCTGCCATGCAAGGCACCAACCAGCTCGTCAGGGGAATTTAGGGGTTAGGCGTCTTGCTCAGCGACACTTCGACACACCCAGGGTGGGATCGAACCGGCAACCCTTCGAGTGCCAGACAACTGCCCTTTACCGCCTGAGCCAAAGTGACAAAACGATGGTGATGACTGCCATCAAATACGCAGAGGTGGTGGTCATTCACAGACTACTGAATCCCCTGACACTTGTGTTTACACTCAGGACCGTTGGCCGGCAGTATCATTATGGCATGTCTCTGTTAGCCATTTTGATTTGTCGAGGTGTGTTCAGGAGAAACTTTCACCGCAAATCAAAACACCTCCTCCCACTTGTCCACCTGTCTGTTTGTCTGTTCATCTTCCTGTCTATCTGCCCGTTGGTCTGCGTGTTCATATGTATACACAAGTCACTCTTTCCACACTTTATAATTATTATTCTTTATTTCTTTTTTTTTCCACTTATTGTTATTTTTAGTGACTCTGTCTGTTTTGTTTTACCCTCCCCTCAAAGGCTTCATACTGTTTTCTTCCTTCGCTCTCTCTCTCTCTCTCTCTCTCCCTTCTTCTCCCTCCCCCTCTCTCTCTCTCTCTGAAATTTACCAATGTATATATGTTTGTTTTTGTATTATTAAAAATAAAGTTGACCACTGGAGGTGACACTAGTCCAGCAGTTGGGTTCTGAAGAGATGCTGGTAATGGGAAGAGCAGCCCCATCCTGAAAATCTGAACCATTTCCATTCCTTGATATTAATGTAAATTATTACAGTGCCAGCTTACCAACTGGGAACCGTGCTCTAAAATCAAGCCGAGCTGGTCAAGCTGGGTATGAGCTGGTCAACCAGCTACCAGCTGTTTCAGAACATATCTTGAGCTGGTCACACCATGTCAAGCTGGGAGCTGGTCTGAACTGGTCAACCAGCTACCCACTGTTTGAAAACCTAGCTTGAGCAGTTTTTTTTAGAACAGGGAAGTGTGTGTTACACCTGGGTGTGTGTGTGTGTGTGTGTGTAAGCCCTTGCCAAGCTCCGGTCGGGCCGTTAGACGTTGGTGTTGGAGGCCGTGTTTTAGTAAACATGGCAGCAACAGCGTCCACACACAGAGGCACGTGTGCAGGGGGGTATTGTGTGTTTCTCGTTAGATACTTCACTTGAGAGATCCTGACAAGTGTCAGCAAATGATTAATTGCTATGTTTTGTATCCCCCCCCCAACCCCCCTGTGAGGATGGTCTTTATGAAGACAGACGGTGTTATAATATAGAGGATTAATCTCCTCTCTGTCACCATCAAAGCAGCACCAGTATATAGAGTTCCTTATCAGTATTTATTACCTTTGGGCTCCTACAAGTCCCCCTGGGGTGGGTTGTACAGAGGCACTTGCGATCCATTAATGAGCAGCCGGCATGTGTACTTGTGCTGTTGCTCTTTCTCTTTCTTATCGGGAGAGGAGATTTAACAGGGTCCCTTTTTTCTTGTAGATATCATGTATTTCCCTCTTGCCCCTGACTTGTTCATTTCCTTGGCAGTTTTAAGTGGCTTTTTAAACTCTATTCGCTGAAGGATGCTGCCATGGATGCAGAAAATAGCTGTTTTTTTTTGTGTTTGTAAAAGTTGAGTACAATTCACGCCAGAGTGAAGGAGAGTTGTGGCTATCTCATGGAATCTGAATAGATTCATAAGTAATCAGCATTAGTCTTGAGCAGAGATCCGGGGTTTGGTCCTTCAGGGCCATGAACTGCTGGGTTTCCACACTCCCTTTAAATAGGAGTCAGGTGAGAAGACAGGCGGACCAGTTTGTAGCACTAATTACCCGGGAGAAAAGAAAACCAGGGCTGGATTTGGATTTGAGGGCCGGAGTTGATGATCCTTGGCCTGGAGTGTCAGTAATGATAGCCACCGCTAGTCTTCATTACCTACAGTGAATGCTTTGTTTGGGGAAAAAAAGACCCACGGACAATGATTTCCACTGTTTTGAAATACTGCATAACAAACAATGCATTATATTTGTTCATCAAGGTTGACGTAGCAATTGTGATGACAAGTGCAATCGTTCCAGTGACTGAGATTAACAACAGCCCCGCAAATGTATCGCATTAGAATGAAATCTGTATTTCATGAAAACAAAATTCCAAATGAGCAAACCATTTTGGTTAAAAACAAAGAGGAGAACGGACATTGAGGAGAGATTAAGTTGTTTACGGAGACGCGTAGTCTGGGGACCACACAGGCTTATGAGACTGCGGTGGTTGTTCAGGCTCATCTGCAACACCGCTCGCACGCTAAAGAGGAGAGAGATCGGAATAAAAAAGGAACAGATGGAAGAAACTCGCCTCGCCAGTGAGAGAAAGGTGGAGTGAGAGAAGGCAGAAAGGTGGAGTGAGAGAGAGCAGAAGGGTGGAGTGAGAGAAAGGTGGAGTGAGAGAGAGCAGAAGGGTGGAGTGAGAGAAAGGTGGAGTGAGAGAGAGCAGAAGGGTGGAGTGAGAGAGCAGAAAGGTGGAGTGAGAGAGAGCAGAAAGGTGGTGTGAGAGAAAGGTGGAGTGAGAGAGCAGAAGGGTGGTGTGAGATAAAAATGGTCAGCTTTGACCAGACTGGCCATTATCCTCTGACGTCTCTCATTAACAAGGCGTTTCTGTCTGCAGAACTGCTGCTCACTGGATTTTTTTTGTGTTCATGTATGGTTTATGGTGTTGTGTTCATGTATGGTGTATAGTGTTGTGTTCATGTATGGTGTATAGTGTTGTGTTCATGTATGGTGTATGGTGTTGTGTTCATGTATGGTGTATGGTGTTGTGTTCATGTATGGTGTACGGTGTTGTGTTCATGTATGGTGTATAGTGTTGTGTTCATGTATGGTGTATAGTGTTGTGTTCATGTATGGTGTATGATGTTGTGTTCATGTATGGTGTATAGTGTTGTGTTCATGTATGGTGTATAGTGTTGTGTTCATGTATGGTGTATGGTGTTGTGTTCATGTATGGTGTATGGTGTTGTGTTCATGTATGGTGTATGGTGTTGTGTTCATGTATGGTGTATGGTGTTGTGTTCATGTATGGTGTATGGTGTTGTGTTCATGTATGGTGTTGTGTTCATGTATGGTGTATGGTGTTGTGTTCATGTATGGTGTATGGCGTTGTGTTCATGTATGGTGTATGGTGTTGTGTTCATGTATGGTGTATGGTGTATGGTGTTGTGTTCATGTATGGTGTATGGTGTTGTGTTCATGTATGGTGTATGGTGTATGGTGTTGTGTTCATGTATGGTGTATGGTGTATGGTGTTGTGTTCATGTATGGTGTATGGTGTATGGTGTTGTGTTCATGTATGGTGTATGGGGCTACACCATACCGCCATGTGCCGGATCACTGGATAAGAGATGCATGCATGTGCTGCAGTCGGGGTTTCTGAACTGCGGAGCCCTTGTGTGATCACATTGCTCCCAGTCACACCCTCTCTGGGTTTGACTGAAGCCATTTTCTTGGTTTATTTAAACGAAAATAATGGATATGAAATATAATAAAGATGAGAAAACAAATATGTACTTTTATCAATGACCTTTTCTCAAGTATTCCAATAAAGGATTTAGAGGCAGTGTAGAATGACCTTCTAACTGTACAAATTATACATACTGTAGTATTACAATGAACTTTCATAATATAGCATAATATTGGTGGCCTGGTGTGCTGCTGGAAATGTACTTGGAGGAAAAGGCTTAGCAAAGCAAATATTTGTCGGGAATTCTTCATCTACAATAGAATAAATGCAACATTTGATAATGTGACTACAACATTTAATCCTGAAGTCTAGATGTACTGTAGCCATATCAGGTTATAGGAGATGGGGTACGCAGGAGAATGTATTCTCTCTCTCTCTGTTTCTCACTCACTCACACACTCAAACACAGTCTCTCTCTCTCTCACTCTCTCAGACATACATACACAGTCAGGTGATAAAAATGTAAATGCATGACTCTGGACAATCTGCAGAAGTTGACTAGTATAATAGTGTTGTTGAAATTGTGGCATTGCTTTAGTCACACCCACTGAATAAAACAGTGGCCATTTTACTTTTACAGGAAAAAGTGATTGGGCGCAAATAAACTGATGGTTTTTCCTGGAAACTGCTGCAAATAACCAGTGGTTCCATTTTTTCTAAATTAATA
Source organism: Conger conger (assembly GCF_963514075.1). NCBI lineage: Eukaryota > Metazoa > Chordata > Actinopteri > Anguilliformes > Congridae > Conger > Conger conger. The sequence continues at coordinate 45,626,821 of NC_083770.1, read as the reverse complement.
ATTAACTATCAGGGATTTCACAGTTATTCTTACTGAGGAAGAAATCATTTTCAATTCAGTAAGTTTGTTTATAAAAAAAATAAAAAATAAAAAAAGAGGCAGACTGTGCCTGTAGAACTAATAGTACATTAGGCAAGCTTCCTTGACAGCTGGTATGGGGCATATGGCGTCACTTAAATGTTAAATAAATCTGTCCACACGATGGCAGGAGTTTTGCACAGAGACGAGTTCTCTGCCACTTCCACGAGAAGATGGCTGCATTGTTTCTGCATTGTACAGCATCTGAGTTAAAATAAAAAATAAAATAAAAAAATGTGTCACTCACAGCGTTATTTGTGGATTAGCATATTTTCCATGTGGTGAGAGTGGCTCCTAATACCAGCAGGCTACTGACAATACTATTGCACAAACACTGTTCATAGAGACCGTGTATTTGTACAGTGCAGTCCGTAAGTATTTGGTTAGTGGTACAATTTCTGTCCTTTTGGCGTTGTTACTTCATCACATCCGGTATTTACATCCAAATCTGGCGATCGATATGGGAATTACATCCGTTTTTATACATGCCCCCCCCCCCCCCCCCCCATTTTACGGGACCAAAAGTAATTGGACAGTTGGCTTCTCAGCTGTTTTTGATTAGTCAGGTGTATTCAATCGCTTCTGTAGTGCAGGTATAAGAAAGAGTCTTGATTCTAGGCTTTTATTTGTGTTTGTCAACATGATGACAAGAGAGTTGCGTTGGAATAAGAAAGGAAAAAACAAAGACATAGGCCAAACAATTGGCTTATCAAAACCAACTGTTTAGAAAACCATTAAGAAGAGAGAGAGCACTGGTGAGCTTATTGCAAAGGGACAGGATGGTCAAGTTACAGTTTGTTATGTAGCACCTAAAAGAGCCTGCATAGTTCTGGAAAAAGGTCTTAATATGACACAATGTAGGGCAGCAAAGCTATTTAGAAATGGAGATAAGCCTACTTTATTTGGACCCTACTTTCACATAATGACTACCCGGCCAACATACTACTGTACACATCCTCTTAGGACACCTCTACAAAACTCAAAGAGAGCAGGAGGCGCACTTTAAAGCAACAATCCAGGCCCCAATTGATTTTAAGAACAATATCTTCATGAAGATTCATTTACATGTGCATCCGTGGCAGGCCTTCAGCACGATTAATGTAGCCCTCTGGGAAATATTCCGCTTTATTTCTTATGCATTTACAACGTTTTCCAAAATGTTCACGCTACAAGCTACACATCATTACAGCCCCCGAGCTATTATTGAAACAGTCCTGAATATTTTGAACGTGAGCTTGGTGTTTACCGAAGCGCCATCATTCTTCCCACCCTTCACCTTGACTGACACATAAACTCTGAGTGGCGCGTGAGTAACGGATAACGCAAAACCTTTCGCCCTTCCATTATAAATAATGCATTTTCCCTCCGTGCTGTTTATGCCAACCAACGTTAATCACTGTTGAGTAGATGTACATTTATTTGAGTGAACATTAGGCACTTTAAAATGTTTCCACTCTCAGGTAGGCTGCAATGAAGGCAAATACAATTAATTGGTTAAACCTTAAAGGGTAAAAGGCGAATTAAACAAAAGTAAATGACGACAAAGCATGCGTTGACTGTGACGTCTTTTATGTTATTTAACGTTACCTTTTCTTTAAAGTATTTGCTGCTATGCATATGGACATTATACTCAATTTATTTAGGCTACAATCTAGGATACCGCGGCATGTTAATGACAGTTGATTAATGTAGCCTACATTTTTATATTTGTTCGTCAGGCGCCCGTGGTGAAACAGCAATTTTAGTAGTTAGTACTTGTTTGTTGGCAGTGAGGAGGGAAATAGGAATTCACATCACACTATCTGGTGAGACTCGTGTGTGTCTGTTAATTAATCGATTCATCATGTTATCTGTAAATTAAACCTGATTGGGTGTACCGCAAGTAAATAACTCACATGCTCCGCCAAATCAATAGCTTACTGTGTTTTCATTTCATGTGGTTCGGAAATGTGTCGCACAGACCAGATTGAGTAGGGGGAGAGGCAGTTCGTCCCGTGACGCCCGTCCTGACATCACTCCAGCTGTTGAAGCGAGGAGGGGAAACGCGCCGATATTTAGCTGGGCTAGGTCCCGTACGCGATATCTGTGCGAGCGACTGGTCCGAATAGGCGAGAAGCGCACAAGCACCACTGAATCGCGGGGAGAGCAGGGCTACAAAGAGCGAAGCGAATTTGGGAAACGAGCTGGAGTACACGGATAACGGCACTTGGAAATACCCAACAGTTTGATAAAGCAGCCGTTAAAAATCAGTTTGAAGCTTCCAAGACGACTGGTAAATACTCTGGAAAATGACATCGCATTACAACGGAAATGCAGAATTATCTCATTTTCTAATAAGGAGCGGACTGGTTGTTAAATTTGATGTATTTTTTTCAAAGCAGTCGAAGACCATTTTCTTCAATCGATGACATTTATTATTTTCCACTATAGCCATTTGACTATCAAGCTTTAACTAATGGCAAAGTTATTTCTTCTCTAACGGCACTGGCAGATGAAGTGGGGGATTGAGCCTGACACTGCCACGATCTAAAAGGACGTTGAGGAATGGTATTCAGAACTAGAGCTCTAAGAATCATATTATTGTGAGCGAATATTTTCCCATGCATTACAATTCTTTAGGCAGCCTTGATAAACGTATTTTTGCAATGTAAACAGAATTTAATGAACTCCTTGCCCCTGCGTGCCCTCGTTGGAGAGTCACGGTGTGTCATCCGGAGAGTTGCGGTGCTTGAGAACGGAGCGATAGCCGTGTGCCATCTGGTCTTGTTTTGGTCAGGAGCGTGAAGTATAAAACAAAATGTATGCTTTATAATAGAATACAACTTCCAGCCTTGTTTAAATAAATCTTCGCCATGTTCGCGAATGTGTTAGGTAGCCTATATAGGCTACGCTGATTTATAACAGCCTATTTCATTATTTCATGCACAGCATATCTGCAAAAATAAAGTTTTTGGTTTTTTTGAAGAATATCACAGGAACAACGGATCATTTCTTCTTAATTGGGCAGGCAGTTAATCAAACAATTTATCCTAACTGCTTGTCAATATTTCAGCATCTTTTGAAGAGACTTAAAACAGTAAGCAAAAAAGACTCGACTGCGACAATGTCATTCTCGATAAACTGGAAATTAGCCAAATTCCAAGAAGAAAGTAGAGTGAACTATGCTATTTATAATGTTGTCAGTGAGAGGGTGAGTGACCACCAGCGTGTTTTCACTTAATTGTATTTGTATTACTATTATTATTATTATTATTATTATTATTATTATTTCGCCTCAAGCAAGCATCTCAAGGGATGCAATTTTATTTTTTGAAATACATTTGATCTATCGGGGTCGGGGCGCGTTTCGCGTTTCGATTGAAACATAAATCAGCTCAGTCACTGTCTCCTGCGCGGTTTCATTATGTCCGTGGCTGTCGAAAGTGCTTGCCTGGCAGGTTCCGGGCTCGGCGGCAAGAACGGCAGCACCGCCGGAGGAACGGGCGTCGCGTCTCCCACGTGCAACGAGAGCGTGAAGCCCTACTCCCCCGAGGCCACCGCCGCCTTCGCAACCGCCATCACCCTGATGGTGCTCTTCACCATCGTGGGGAATATCCTCGTCATCATCGCCGTGCTGACCAGCCGGTCCCTGCGGGGCCCGCAGAACCTCTTCCTGGTCTCCCTGGCGGCGGCGGACATCCTGGTGGCCACGCTCATCATCCCCTTCTCCCTGGCCAACGAGCTGATGGGCTACTGGTACTTCCGCTCGGTCTGGTGCGAGATCTACCTGGCGCTGGACGTGCTGTTCTGCACCTCGTCCATCGTGCACCTGTGCGCCATCAGCCTGGACCGCTACCTGTCCATCTCGCGCGCCGTGACCTACGGCGCCCAGCGCACGGCCAAGCGCATCAAGACCGCCATCCTGGTGGTGTGGCTCATCTCCGCCGTCATCTCCTTCCCGCCGCTGCTGTCCATGAACAAGAGCAAGAGCGGCGGGGGCGGGGGCGGGGACGGCCTGCCGCAGTGCGAGCTCAACAACGAGCGCTGGTACATCCTGTACTCCACCATCGGCTCCTTCTTCGCCCCCTGCCTCATCATGATCCTCGTCTACATACGCATCTACCAGATCGCCAAGCAGCGCACGCGCTGCCCTCCGGGCGAGCCCCGGAAAGAGGCGGGAGCCGCCACGCCGCTCCCGCAGAAGGCGCACGGGCAGACGCAGCTGAACGGCGGCGCGGACCGCACCCCCGCCGTCCTGAAGAAGAGCAACGTGCCGCGGCCGCCCAACCTCGACGTGCCCTCGTCGCCCGGCGCGCAGCCGCCGAAGCGGTCCCACAACCTGCTGCAGCCGCCCTCCCCCTCGCCCGCGCCGACCCCGACCAGTCCGCCCTCGCCGCTGGGCCCTTCCCCCTCGTTGACGCCGTCCCCCCCCTCCGTTCCTCGCCCCGAGGCGGCCCCCAAAGCCAAGGGCGGCAAGAAGGCGAAGAGGTTCGGGAGGAGGGCGGACAACAACAACGAGGACAGCACCAGCTCTGGCTCGGACATGGAGGTGGCCGGGCCGGGCGGCCACAGGTCGTCCAGCACCGCCGGGTCCCCGGCGTTCCCCGCCTCGCCCGCCTCCGTGCAGAAGTACCGGGACATGATCGCCACCTCCAAGGGCGCCATCCTGGCGGGGCGCAAGGCCAAGCCCGAGGGAACGCCCAACACGGCCCGGCGCAAGGCCATGATGAACCGGGAGAAGCGCTTCACCTTCGTGCTGGCGGTGGTCATCGGGGTGTTCGTGGTCTGCTGGTTCCCCTTCTTCTTCTCCTACAGCCTGCAGGCGATCTGCCCGGAGGCCTGCGCCCTGCCCGAGCCCCTCTTCAAGTTCTTCTTCTGGATCGGCTACTGCAACAGCTGCCTGAACCCCGTCATCTACACCATCTTCAACAAGGACTTCCGTCGCGCCTTCAAGAAGATCCTCTGCAAGAACACCAAGGGCACGTTCTTCTGAGAAAGGCTAGGAAGTCTGTCTGCTCAAAACGGCGACCTGGAATCCAGGCTCCTTTTTTTTGGGAGACTAGGACAAGCACAACCTGCCCACGGAATGGCCTCCGTGGCTCTGTTTTCCCTCAGACTGCTAAGGAAGGCACAAGGAATGTAAAGGCACAGGATGGTTTCCTCGAAAATAAGTAAACTGTGCCCAGCTTTTGAAAATATACCAAGGAAACCGGCTGGACTTTCTGCAAACCGTCTGAGAGACAAAGACTGCAAGCGGTAGAACTGCATGGGACCAGATCCTTCTTATTTTCTTGCAGTTCTTTTAAAAAATCCTGGCCTCAGGGATGTTTGGAGCATGGGACCCTACAGAGAACTGAGACACAATGCTTTGCTTTTAAGCTTTCCTCGCACAAAACAGCACAAATACCAAGCAGAATCAGGTTCCTCAAACTGATTTTCGCGGAACAGCATCGCAGAAGCCTTTGTCCTACTGTTTGCCTGGAGCACAAAATTTTCATAAGGCAATGTACAAATGTTGTAAAAAGAGTCTAAGAATCAGATTTACAGATCCAAAACAACACAACAGCACAAAACAAAGGTTGTTCCCCTTTTCCTTGAGTGACTATTGTTCTGGATGTGCATGGGACTGCCAACCTTTACAACGTATGACACAAAAGTGGAATATTCCCGTATATAACTCTGGATCTGAAACTCTTGAATGTAGCAGTATCTTGCTGATGTACTGGATGCTGTATCTGACATTATTGTCCAAAACATTCATTGCAATGTTATTAACAGCCATAGAAGGACAGGTGGCTAATGAGCACAATATCCTAAAAGACGGACATAGCCTACTCAGCTCTGAAGCTATCAGGCTGTCTTTAAAAACACAATCATGTAATATAATTGTGTGTGTGCGTGTGCGTGTGCGTGTGTGTGTGTGTGTGTGTGTGCAGTCTGGAGGTATTTCCTTATTTCTGGACTGTTGTGTTGAAGAGGAGAGGTGATTCTGCCCTAACAAAGGACAGGTTTTTTTTTGGCACTCTCCAGGCACAACTACAATGAGGTACGGCTATATTTTGAATTGTTCACATACAGACATTACTGTGAAACTAGTCAGGTGGATACTTTACCCAGGCTTATTGTGCTCTGTATAACCCGATCGTTGTTGAATATTGCTGGCTCTTCTTTTCTCGTGTAAGACGGCAAAGCCTCGTGAGTCGTGAAGGTCTGAGCGAGAGTCTGAATTTATCCTTCCAAAATCTGCCAGATCCCACAATAAGCGTGCTATTAATTAAACTGACTGGCGTACCCCACAACATTGCCAATTTATCCGCAGCGAGTGTGCGTGTGTGTGTGTGTGTGTGTGTGCGGCTGCTATGTAGATCATTCAGTTAGAAAATAGTGGGAGTGTGTGAGTCGTTTTGGAATCCCTCATGCTCGGGTGAAGAAGAAATGCTTTGTGCAGAACTGAACCGTGTGGAGGCAGAAGCTTCTTTACTGCTGAACAGCGGGGGTGCAGTGACACGGAAATGTTTTAATCGAGGGCTAAGATAAATAACCTTAGCACAATCTATTTATTTTGCTATTCTGTGCTCTCTCTCTCTCCCGGTTTCATATTTATTGTGCCTCCCCATCCTCTCACAAAAATGTGCTTTCTTTTTCCAGTCCAAGCAAAGCAATATCAAAAACACTGAATCAAAAGAAAAAACTAATTTGGGGAGGGAAAGGAGGATTGTAAAACAACAAATGTAATTGGTGAACATCGGTTTTTGTTGTTTTCTGGGGCTTTCTTGCCATTAGTGAAGTGTTTGTGCTTTTGGGAGGGAGGTTTTTCAGAGTGGACTGAGGATCCACACTCTGACATATGTTCGGGATCATCACTGCTGTTCATTGACTGTTTGCTTTCATTTCTCTGGAGTGTGTAAAGCTGCAGGTTTGTTTCCACTGCTCGCAAATAAAGCAATTAAACTAAGTGCAGTACGCAATCTTAATTATTTAATGTGAGCAGGAGGGCGTGGGAGGTGGGGGATAAAGTGAATATCATTTGAAAATCGGAATTTATACACACTTGTAGGTCTGGGAATAATCGGAACAGATGGAGACAGGGCACTGATGAAAGCCGGATTGGCTTACAGTCCATATGGAATTCTATATGTAGAATTTTCACATTTCATTGCCGCCTATTTCAAATAACACACATTTCTTGCACCAAAATGGTTTCCAGTACAGTACAGCCTGATGTATGTGCTGTGAATTCCACAATAGGTTTGGGTTTTTTCTCAGATAAATTGTCGTTTTATACCTGCATTTTTATTACTTTGCATATTCACGTGACGAGTTCTACATCTTGTACGTGTCTCTACATTGTTTTATGAGTGAGGCAAAATTGCCTCCCTGTCCTCAAAGGATATGAGGACTCAGAATGAGGTTAGGATGGGTAATTTACAGCCGGTGTTCATCGATGTGACTCCTTGTTGCCTTGTACCAGACACAAAAAAGGAAACAGCATGAGGAATCTTTGCAACTGGGAGATGTCTGGCATTGCAGTCTAAATATCTACACCACCTTTTGAAAGGGCATCTTTTGTACTCTGATTAGGATCAAAGCCTCACTTACCCATGTTTGTTTCAGGTTGTGTTTTAGTGCCCTTAGTGTGTGCATAAATGTTTACTGTACAATGTTATTTTTCTGATGTAGACATATACTCAGTGAGCACTTTATTAGGTATTTATTAAACATTTGTCATCCACTCTGGTTAGGCTACAGCAGTAGCCAGGTTTGACCTGTTGTGTGTTCAGAGATGCTTTTATGCATACTATTGTTGTAATGCGTGAATATTTGCATTACTGTCACCTTCCTGTAAGCTTCGACCAGTCTGGCCATTCGTTGTTGACCTCTCTCATTAACAAGGCATTTCCGTCCAGAGAACTGCGGCTGACTAGATGCTTTTCCTTTTTTGCACCATTTTGAGTGAACTCTAGAGACTGTTGTGTGCTTGAAAATCCCAGCTGATCAGCAGCTTCGGAAATATTCAAGCCAGCCCGTCTGGCACCAACAATCATGCCACAATCAGAATGACTGAGATCACATTTTTTCCCCATTCTGATGGCTGATGTGAACATTAACTGAAGCTCCTGACCCTTATCTACATGATTGTATGCATTGCACGGCTGCCACACAATTAGTTGATTAGATAATCACATGCATAAGTAGGTGTAATAAAGTGCTCGGTGAGTGTATATATGATTCACCTGTCCTTCATATTTCAGGATTTTAAGGAAAGGAAGTCTATAAGTATCTTATATTAAAAAAAAGACTCTATAATATTGTTTTTACAAATGTCTGGCTTTGACAAACATTCAAAGGCAGGGATATTCAATCCCAGAGGGCCACACTGTCTGATGGTTTTTGGCATATTCTGGAACTTGAGTCTCTTATTGGCTAAAGATTACACACATCTTGTTCTCAGGGGCTAAATTGACTGCTGGCTGAAAGGGAACCACAGAAACCTGCAGACACTGTGGCCCCCCTGGGATGGGTTTTGAGACTCTTTGTTATAAGGTCAAGGCAAAGGGAAAAAAAAGAGATTTTATTCAACGTGTGTGTGGTGCAGTATAATTATACTTAAGGTGTGTGTGGTGCAGTATAATTATACTTAAGGTGAAACTGGAATCTCTGATTCCAGTTTATTGGCATTCTCTTAAGCCTCGAAAATCATTCTGCAAACGGGTTGAATCAAACAGCAAGTCAAAATATGGATTTAAGATGAAGCGGGTTTATTGAACAGGCCGGGCACCAGTCTTTGTGGTGAGAAACATAGGAAGAATCACAACCAAGGAGTTGCTACAAAATGAACTTGAAAATAGCCGCCCCCCACCAAGCACCAATAAACACCACCCACAGCAGCCATGATGCTTACCCGGACTGGATGATACTAAGCCAGATCGCGAGGGGAATCAGTTTCATTTATGGCAAAGCTTATCTAAGGCCAGGGGCAGGTTTTTATTTTCTGTTTAAGTAGACTCGAGCTATATTGTCAACAGCAGGCCTAAGCTGTATGACACTATTGCCAAAATTTTGATTGTGTAGGGCTCTTTGGAAAGAGGACAAACATGAATACGTTATGAGATGATTCAGCTCGGAAACTGAATGGCCCTTAAACAAAAATTGGAAATGTACTCCCGTTTCCCACACGAGAAGTGATGCTTCTAAAGAATTATTCATTTGACCCTGCGGTGACCCCCCCCCCCCATCTCTCTTATTCAAACAGCATTGCCACTCCGTGGTCAGGCGAACTGGGACATGTGGACCTTTGCTTTCATGCAGTTCAGACTAACTGGGAACCCTCTGCAGCCACCATTCACAGGGGAGTTTAGTAATGTCAATTACTTCTCAATTGAAAGTTGTTGAGTTCTCGTTTCATCTTATTGTCAGTTCCACGGGTATTAAAGTATTAGGGAATTCTCAGGGGGCAGTAGGGCTCGCCACCACGTGGGGCGCTGTGACCACAGGCCGAAGAAGCTTAGTTTAACACCCTCCTGTCACATTACATGTTATTTAGCTGATGCTGACGCTTTTATCCAAAGCAACTTTATTTTAAGTTTATTTGACTAAGCAGGAGACAATCCCCCCTGGATGCAATGTGGGGGTTAAGGGCCTTGCTCAAGGGCCCAACAGCTGGGTAGATCTTATCGTGGCTACATCAGGGATTGAACCCTCAACCTTGCGGGTCCCTGTCATGTACCTTAACTGCTAGGCTACAGGCTGCCTGTCCTGTCATTTGTTGAAAAAACTCATTTATATTTAAAAACTACATGAAAAAAAAAAATGATGTTGGTTGTATTATATAACCACATTTAATATGGTATGAGCAGAGAAAGGGAGACAAAGGCATACTGTGAAACAGCAACAGCCTGCAGCACTGGATGATACCTGAATTCACTTATGTTTGTTCCGGCAGCCTGCCTTCAAACCCACCCTGACAAAGGGCACAAGTTGTTCTGGCTGTGCATTCAATTTCTCATCTGGGACCAACTGTGAAATTGGGTTATCGAAATTAATTTATAAATATGCACGCAACATAATGGGAGTGTTCTTCCTCGTCTCATTCCAGCTGGAAGTCTCATTGTTTGTTTATTTGTGTTCCTCTGGGTAGGATTCCAACCCAGCATGTTTGGCCTTCAGAGTGGCTTTCCTGATCACAAAATTACTTTGGAAATGCTGCGATTTCTAAAGTTCTGCACCTACATATTTTCTGTCGTCTACTTTTGCAAAGCTCTTACCTGGTGAATTGATGGCTTCTGTAAACTGCTTGACGCATTTAAAGCTTCTCTCTGGAGTCGTGTGGTATGTCACGGCCATGTTTAATTTGTTATGGCCCTATTTTGCCCTATTTGGCCTGATTTTATTCTGTGTTTAATCACCTGCCCAACAGCTACAATGCCTTTTCTCATGGTCTTTTTGTGGAGTTGCTAAAGAAGGCTTTAGACTGGTGCCTTGGTTTATGGCAAATTATGCAAATTGTGGTGTGCCACTTGACATCAAACACAACTGGTGGGTTCTGGAAATAACAGAAACAGGGAGGCCTGCCCTGGCTGCTTGACATTAAAGCAGATGAAATCAACAGGAACCTCGTGAATTGGGGTGAAGATGGGTCGCATCCACATCAGAACAGTGTATTCACACTGCATTTAAAAATATATATTTTTCCATTTTTCTCCCAATTTGGTAGCCAATAGTACTCTAATCCAATTAGTGTTAGCTGGGGGATACACCGCCCACACCCCGTCCCTCGGCGGCCCGAGGGGATTTGGCGATCCGAGAACAACACGCCTTCTTCAAGCCGTCTCGTCTCATGCTCGTGACCGTGATTCTGAGGCGCCCAGGGCGCTGTTGTGCGCGGTGATCGGCTAACCCTGCCGCTAACCCTGCCGCCACCACGGCTCCCTCACACTGCGTCTCAATACACAACAAATAATCATTATTTAAATTGCTATATCTTACTGCAGGTCCCTGAGTATTTTCACCAAAACATATTGCTATCCAAAAAGGAGAATAGCTTTTTTCCGAACATCGATGAAAACAAATTTAAGTTTCTTTTCAAAAGTGTCAACCGCCCAGGTCTGATCCGCGAAATAAATAATAAGTCCGGTTTTTCCGAGAGGAAACCGTGATTTACTGCTGGCCTGCGCTGCCAAGCGAAGCGCATGTGCGTCGTAAAGATTCGGAGCTGTTGAGGACGTGGTACAGCTCAGGGACAGATTAGCATCCGTCCTCCATTGCCCTTCCCTGTCCCCAGAGTTCACTTTGGCCAAATAAGGTCCAGGGAAACTAGCGGTCCGCCGTCCCACCCCTGTAATTTACTCATTGTATGCAATATCTTTTATGTTCTGTTCACAGAACGCAGACCGAGACCCGACACAGAGGCAACGGCGCCCGAGGGACCCAGCGGCCCTGGTCCTGGGGAGCTGCTGGCTCTGCTCATTCTCATTACGCTGCGCTTGAATAATTGGTGTGAGCCGTTGATGACAGTGGCAGTTAACTTCACCTATTTATTTGGGTCTGAATTGGGTGCTTTTACAGCTTTTGTAAGTGGATCTACGTTGAGGTATGATCAGTTTTACATGTGCCCCAGGAAGGGTAATGGTACCTCCTGTTCTTATAATATACAGTACTTACTGTTCTTATATACGGTACTTGGTGGTGTTTTAGAATGGGTGCTGATGCCACTGGAGAAATTCACTGAAACAATCCATCCAAATTCCAAATGATTGCTTCCAGCCAAAGCTGCAGAGGCTGCACTTTTTTTTTTAAGGAATATCATTTATTTTAGCTATTATGAACTGTTTTGCAATTCGTGTTTGGGACTAAAATACAAGGACAGGGGACGGAATTTCTTCCAAGAATTGAAAGATTGACTTCTGGAAAAGTCACGGGAACAGGATGTACGAAACATATTAATTTGCAAGGCCAGCGCATACTTAACATTTTGTTTAGTTATAGACGGAAATGCATCCTCGTATGTGATTGAGCCCAGTCTCCAGAAGCGGGTGAGGGGGTGGTATTGAGACAATTTTGTTTAGTTTTTTAACAATCCAAGAAGCATCTTATTTCATGCAACCAATCCCAGGCTCCCAGAAGAAACGGCAATGTCATTTTGGACTGTTCAGTGGGAAAGACCAATTGTTTGATGTTGTTTAAACCAATATAAATATATTTTAAGTAAATAACGCACAGCCAACTATGGAACATTGTTGTGGAGTGAATAAATAGTGAACTGATTCTCTATATGAAGCGAAAAAAAAGAAAAAGCTCAGAAAGTAACATGGAAATCTTTAATTGTCTTGAAATAATCATGCCAGAAAGCATAGTTTCTTTCTGGCATTTCTTTTGTCACACTATTACAGATATTAATTCTATTTTCTTGGCTTTTGTACAGCATTTTTCGCTTGGAGTGTCACTTTTTGTTTTTATGAACATAAAAAAAAAAAAAAAAGACTTCATACCACCCATCACCCTAAATGCTACTCTGGTGCAGATACCACTTTGATTTTGGAGTATTATAGCCGCCAGTTGACTGGTTATTGTTTGCCATCATTCGATTCACCTACGGGATAATCAAGACACGTTTATTGGTGAAACAAGATGCACAACATTTGGCCGTCAGCCTTCTCTGCATTGTAAATCTTAATTGCAACAATCATGGTTTCATTAACCCCAAACACATAAGAAACATTATCATAATCACAGCACGAGAGTTCAATATTGCCTCATTACTTATGGATTGTCCATGAGCAGGACAATTTAGCAAACGATACACTTTGCTATATGAAAGTGATTCCTTAATAATAATAATAATACTAATGAGTTTCTGTGAATCACATTTCCATAAAATTTGTAATGAAAATGAAGAAGTAAATATTGAACATGTGCGTATAAAAACAACACCAACTGACAGCCATGTTGGTTATGGGTTTTAGCAGCGTCGCTCCGGCAACCAGGAAGAGCTGTCTTAGCCTTTCATGGAGGCCAGATATGCAGATTGCTGTTATTATCTTTTACTACATCTATTTTCTGTGCTAACACAACATTTGGCATACAATATAGTAACACAGGCCATTAATATACACTCAGTGAGCACTTCATTAGGTATTTATTATTTATTATTTTTTAGACTTATTGGTCTTCCACTGCTGTAGCCTATCCACTTAGAGTTTTGACGTGTTGCATGTTCAGAGATGATCTTCCGCATACCATTGTTGTAATGCGTGATTATTCGCGTTACTGTCACCTTCCTGTCAGCTTTGACCAGTCTGGCCCTTCTCCTCTGACCTTTCTCATTAAGAACACGTTTTTGTTTATTTCAGAACTGCTGCTAGAGGTTTTTTGTTTTTCGCACCATTCTCTGCAAACTCTAGAGACTGTTGTGCATGAAAATCGCAGGAGATCAGCAGTTTCTGAGATACTGAAACCACCCTGTCTGGCACCAACAATCATTCCACGGTCAAAGCCACTTGGTTCACATTTCTTCCCCATTCTGACATTTGATCTGAACAACAGCTGAACCTCTTGACCAAGTCACATGATTGGCTGATTAAATATTTGCATTAACAAGCTGGTTTACAGGTCTACCTAATAAATTGCTCACTGAGTGTACATTTGTCTGCTTTCTGTTATTGCAGTGTGTTAAGTTGTATGATTTGTGGAAGTGTTGGAGTGTGTCAGGTCCAGTGGGGCTATTAAGGTTTGAAGGGTGGGAATGTGACTGTTATTGGTTAACAAATGTAAAACGATTAGTTTTATTAACAATGTTATTAACACCATTTAACCTCTTTATGCCACATTTCAGAAACAGATATAGATGTTATTGGTCATATTTCATATTCACTGATGGAATTTTAATCAGTCAGATCTGGTCTGAGACAACAGATACAGTACAAATTCTGTCATATGCTGTGGAAAATTATTCAATTTTAAAGAGGTCACAGTTTGTATTGATTAATCAACTGGGCTACAGCCAAGCGAATGTGTGTGGCCACTTTATCACTGAAGCATAGCTGTTACAGGCATTTTTTCAATTAATGAATTGACTTACTTCATTTCTTGAGCTGACTGAATTGCAATTCTGGCTGATGGATAACACCTCTCCTGTACACCAAGAGTACGTAGTAACGAAATTACGAGAGTCATAAAAAGATGTCAGCCGCTGTCTGTAACAGGTACTGCCTGATAATCAAAGAGTGATGTTGTTTGCAGCGCCTCTGAAAACAATCTCGTAACCTGCATATCATTTCTCTAACAGCGACTGTGGTCACATAAACGACTATTTTTTGCAGAAGCTACCGAGGTGATATTTACATCCGCTGATAACAGTGTTACAGCTGATAAAAAATGATAATGTGTGGTGAGATACAGGTTTAATGAAGGCACAGAAAACTACCTTCTCATGGGGAAGGGAGGACTAAACTAACTGTCAAGAAGAAGGAAAGGTACTTCATTGAACCCCGTGCGGTAATTTTCATTTGACCCATCCTAGTTACTTAGGAGCAGTGGGCAGCCACCGTGCAGTGCCTGGGGAGCAATGTTGGGTTAAGGGCCCAGCAGCCGTGCGGATCTGATCATACCACACGCCACAAACCCTCCGGGTCCCATGTACCTTAGCCAGTACGCTACAGGCCACCCCCCCCCCCCCCAAACGTGTTTGGTTTTTCCTTCAATATTAGGCTGTGACACAGCTTTGCTGAAATTTCCAGAAAAGTAGCTGAAAGTTTAGGAACCTTCATATATTGGTCAAAATGGGGGTGGGGGGTGGGGGGGCACCTCAGCACACTGAATTGTGTGATACTTGGGAGTCTGAGAAAACAGTGTCAAGTGAACAATTTGCCCTGAGAACCATCAAGACAAGCAAGGAACAAGTCATAGAGCCAGCACCTTCCATAGAGACACAGAGATTTATTCAATTTACAAAATGCGGCAACCTTTTTCTCAAAAGCACTGAGTGAAAAACAATCTGTTCCCTTCCTCTCAATATGGGCATATGACATGTATTCTTCATTGCACTGATAGCTATTTCTGGCCTAATATAGCCTTGAGAGGATAAGACCTTCAAAAGGTACCTGAGAATAATGAAATGGCTTGTTAAAATCCAGATGTTGCAAAAGGATTGGAAATTAAAAGCAGCATGTATTGGGTTTCTTTTTTTGCATGCTTTAGAAATCTTTGGACATGAATATCATTTTGCTTCTTTATTTGTTTCAGAATGTCTGAGTATGAAAAGAGGGCTTTTTGCAAAAGGTAATTATTAAAATTATGGTTAATTAGCATGATTGCTGAGATCTGTGTTTCAAATTATCCTTTGGAAATGTATTAACCAAGATTAAATCTATGGAAGAGCCTGTCGAAACATGTTAGCATCGTGAATATCGCTCGGCACAATAAATCATTATAATCATTTGAGTAGCAGATCATTTTTGTGGGAGTTGCGGTCCACTTAACAACCTCATATGAATACACCCTGGGACCGGCACACCAACCCACTACAGTGGCAGTCTGTAGCGTAGTGCTAAGACACACAACTGCGACTGTAGTTCTGGCCCCGGTCTAGCTACAGTAAATCTGCCATTGCTTTGAGCAAGGCCCTTTACACCACATAGCTCCAGGATAGAAGTGTCAGCTTAACATCAAATTATTATTACATTACATTACATTTAATTATTGGCATTTGGCAGATGCTCTTATCCAGAGCGATGTACAGTTGATTAGACTAAGCAGGAGACAATCCTCCTCCTGGAGCAATGCAGGGTTAAGGGCCTTGCTCAAGGGCCCAATGGCTACGCGGATCTTATCGTGGCTCCACCGGGGATCGAACCACCAACCTTGTGTGTCCCAGTCATGTACCTTAACCACTACGCTACAGGCCGCCCTTATTACTGAGAGAGGGCAAATAGCACCAGCAGTTCACTTCTAAGAGGACTAAAAAGTGTTCAGCAGTTTGTCTGACTTGCCACAAAAGCTCCACAAATGGTTTGCTTTTGAGTGTCTAGGTGTCCACACTTTCAGCAGGTAGAAATTCAGAAATTCAGCCCATTTCACTTGTCCATCTAGAAATTCATCAATTAAAAATGCGCAAACATTAGGCAAGATGTGTGATGCAGTCTGTAAGACTCTTATATAATTGTTACTTAGCTGATGCTTTTATCCAAAGTGCCTTACACTTCATGAGACTAAGCAGGGGACAATCCCCCTAGAGCAACGGATTAAACGTACAATAGGTAAGATTTGTGTTAAAATATTGTAAATCCCTTCCTATCATTGAAAACAGCTGACTGACATGTTGACTCACCCTCTACCTGTGTTTATAGTCTTAAATTCGGGTTTCAAAATATGCAGTTGACGGGCCGGCATTCTGTACCAAAACATCTATAGCTGTACAATAATTCAAGCTCATTGGTTGAAAATTGCTTCTAATTGCCACAGGCAATGGCGTTTCAACGTCAGCGCGTTCACAGAGAAGGAGAGGGATAAACAGTGTTGTGGTTTGAGCGTGTTTGTTGCTGCAATTCCTACCTTGATCGTTAGAAGTCTGAAATTACCTATTGTACCTTTAAGGGCCTTGCCCCAGGGTCCAACAGCTGTGCGAATCTTATCATGGCTACACCTCAGCTCGAAAACACCAAATTTCCGGGTCCCAGTCATGTACCTTAGCCACTACGCTACAGGCTGCACTACATATACAAGTCCCCCGTGTGCACTGGGGTTCAATTCCCCACCATGACATCCTCTGAGCTGAGTTCTGTTCTCCATCCATTTCCTACGTGCACAACCCTGTCTGAATAAATAACTAAAACAAAAGGATTGTCTACTCTCCTTACAAAGGTAACCTCAACTTACGACACAGAGCACATCAAAGAAAATTAAAAGCATGACTCACTGACTGATTAAAAGTGGCGAGATGTGAATATTGTGACACCCAGACTTGCACCTTACACCTAGAACATTCATTCCAGAGTGCGGGAACTTCTTCTCGCATGACATACTGGAGCTATTTCTTACATAATGTGCTTTAAATCATCCCTTGATAGATCCACCACTGCAGACGCTGGGTCACAGTGAACTCATGCCACCGCAGACTAAGATCAGCTATGTCTCAATTACACAATCTACCGCCATTCGGAAAAAGTGCCTCGACTCTGCCCCATAGCTCATAATTTAAAAAAATGTCTGAGCCTCTCAATTGGCATAATATTAAGTCATTTGGAAATTCAGGATTGGACCTGGCATCACTCAAGGAGGCAGGGCTAGATTTACATAAAATACTGATAAGTATTGCTGCCATTTACTGTACATTATATTTCTCTGAACATATTGGAAAAAAAAACCCCTTGAATTCAATTTCAAGTGGCTATATTTTTTATGAACAATTTGCATCCAATTAATTTAATTTTCAGTATCAGGCGCGTAAATATCTTAAAGTAAAATTTAAACCTAACCGTAGAACCTTAATGACCTAAGGTGGAACCAAAATAAGTGTATTCAAAATGATGTACCATTTTCAATGCTGCCCAGCTGCAACGGACGTCGATTTTGTAGATGCGCGGGTCCAAGATCGATCTCCACTCCACTACAATCACTGTCTTCAACTGTTTATCGAACAGGTCGGCGTCTTGCAGGGCTTCGCTGGTCTCTTTGCAGGTATTTTTATTTTTTGTCTGCTTTATATAACTTGGCTCGCTAGGTAACGTAATCATTCATAAATGACTTGCTTGATTCAGCGCCAGGGTCCTGTAGCTAGTCATTTTAGCATTCGGTGGTTTACAAGTCCATTTGTATTTTCAGGTATTTATGAGCGTTGCTTTGTTGTAAAAACACTTTGACAGCATTTAGAGCTATGAAATGTAATTATGTAGCTTGATAAAGTATGATGTTATTGCAGTGAATAGAAGATGTACACCTTCCTCTCACAAGTTTCCCTGGCGTTGGCTACCAAGAGAAGTCATGTTTGGAGCTAATGTTAGATAACAGTAACGTTAGCTAAATCGCATTGTGGCGTGTGTACTTCATAATTACCCCGGTCTTGTTCTTAATCACCTTGTCAGCAAAACAAATCACTTTAAAATGTCACAATAATTCATTCAGTCTGTAAAAACCTGGTTTTAATTAAACATGTAATACTGCAACAAGGCAATTAATCTTCCCCCGAGAAAAGATTAAGAACACGTGCTCAAAAATCCCAAATTATTCTGCCTAGGATGTTATAACGAAGTTTAAAATGGCGCACTGGAAATGACTAAACTAGCGCAGCCTAGTGTATAACTCAGGGAACCTACCCAATATCTAAAAAGAGCGGTAAACAGTTCAAAACTAAATGAAATCAATGGCCACTCCTAAATCAAATCAATGACCACGCACTGGCTTTAAAACTGCATCAGGTACACTGTTCTGCACTTTTATAAGAAAATCAGCTGGTAGGTTGTACCAAACATATTGGAGAACTTGCCACAGCCAAAGTCTGCAGACTTTGTCTGATTTGATTCTGGCTATCCAGGTAATCCCAGTCAGCCTCAATCAAGTTCATCTGAAGTGGTCTATTACTTAATGTTACAACACATTTCAATGTAACATTAAATTTATTTTGGAAAATGAACGTTTGCTTTTTTTCTACTGACACACTAATGCAGAAAAAAAAAATCTGTACATGTATACATGGTTAAAATGATAGTTTCATTCACTAGGCTATTACTTGTACAACCTCATGTAACCTTGCAACTGAATTTTTCACTCACAAATAAATAAATTGCACTGTGGCTACGTCCATGCAGTGACAACACTTTCAGAAGCTGAGAATTTACACGCCCTTGGAGAATGTCTTCAGAAGTGTTTCATAATTAAGGGCCAGATTTATTCATCTCTTCGCCCTGCTGACTTGTGAATCCTTCAGTGCAGTAGTTTGGGCTGCAGAATTTCTGCACCGCGGGTGCTGATGAACTGAATGTCTGATGCTTGAAAGTTAACATGTAGGCCTAGTTCTTGTTGTATTCCCATTATTGTGCCGTAAACGTTTTAAAGGACACCTACCTACAGCGTACAGAAACAACCCGATTGAATATAAATAACTTGCATATTAAACCTTTTTTTATCCGATTTTTATTTCTGCTGAAGGCTGCATTGCCATTCTTTCAAAGTTGTATTAATTATGCGGACACCCCCCCCCCCCCCCCAAAGTATTAGATTAGCTTAAAGTTTTTATAATGCACGTAGAAAAGTTTATGGAGGTAGCAAACTATGTTTTATGTTTATATCTGGAGTTGCATTGTCTCACCAGCGAGTCTTCCGTTTCCCGCTGACAATGTTTTTGACATTTACGGGGAGATTCTTAGCTTTCTGCCCTCTGTGTGCGTTTTTGTGAAAGTATTTCTGTTTATGCAGCAGTTTGGGAAGTTATCTACTGCTTTTAGGCGATGAGTTCCTTACAACAGTAAATATTGCTTTTCGCGGTATTTAAAGTCAAGGAGTGGTCAAAAGTTTAACATCAACGGCATTGGTGTGTTTTGTCATGTCTTCCGCTGCGGATGAGTTATACGCATCGCCGCGGAACACTTTGAAGGTGAGTGCTCAGATTCACTCCTTCAATATTGTTGCCTTGGGACTGGTATTGAAAAAAGGGCTATTGTTATTTATGTCACAATGACAAAAACATGTTAATGAAGTGAGGATATTTTCCTTTTTCCCTTCAAAGCCTGTGAATCCCCATGGCCGTTCGGTGGGACTTGGTGCAAGGCAACAGTGGTGTACTGTAGTTTATTTTTTGTGTCACTGCTATAACAGCCTCTGTCCCCCGTGATTTATCTGTTGGAAATTGTAATGGAGGTTGGGCAAGAACCGGTGTAGCCACGATAAGATCCGCACAGCCGTTGGGCCCTTGAGCGAGGCCCTTAACCCTGCGTTGCTCCAGGGGAGGATTGTCTCCTGCTTAGTCTAATCAACTGTACGTCGCTCTGGATAAGAGCGTCTGCCAAATGCCAGTCATGTAACTGCGTTGCCGTGACAGAGGGGGCTGTACTGCACTGCGCTGAAACGACTCCCGTTGCAAAAAGGGGTGCTGTTTAAATCCATATTAATGCACACAGCCCGATTGGTATGTTCCCTGTGCTTTAGGGGCGGGTGATTGACAGGTGAGGTGCAAAGGGAGGGCTCGGAGGTGAGATGACTGGGTGTGAGAGGGTGAGGAGAGGCTCTGTCGGTACAATAGCTTGCAATTACAGGCTATGCGGTGTGAATGCCAAGATATAAGTGTAGTAACCTGGATGGAGATTTGCCTGAAATATTTTTTTTATCCATCTTGAGACGTGCCCTCATGTTTAATGCACTGTGAATGAAGCTGCCCACACAAACGATCACGGTCTTGAGTGTTTCGATTTCAGCGAAGGCCGTGTTTGCAAATATATTGTTAATGGGGTGGTAAATAATAGCAGTTACAAGAGGCGGCGCAGACTGACCAATTAGAGTTGAGTTAATGGTAGTTGATTGACAGGTCGCTGACATCTTCCTTGGTTAGTGTGGCTCTCAGCCCTGCTGGGAAAGAGCAGAAAGGGCTGTATGAATGTTTTTATTTTGGTTTGAGTGCTAATTCTGAGTTATCATTTGGATTGCAATTATTTTGGATACGGTCTGAATGCATTTAAATTAGTTTGTATATCACCTGACTGGTTGGCAGCAGCAATATTGTCGCATAGAAATTTCCCAAATAAATGTAATTACTATTCATTTACATTCACCAGCAGACCTACAATGAAATTACCTCAAATTCACTGATTGTGAAGCA
>NC_083770.1:45598461-45603461 GCF_963514075.1 Conger conger | reverse complement strand
CAGTACAATGCTCAGCAAATAAGAGATGTAGTAATTTTGTAGCATCGCTCTCTGTACAAATGGTGAAGATATTCACACATATTCTGTGATAGAGCTGCCAGAACCTCAGGTTACCTCGTTTGGCTCCTTAGTAGCCCAGAAAACTAGCGGTAGCCCAGAAGACTATTAGTAGTCCAGAAGACTAGCACACCGGTGTATGATTTGCCCACCCCTGATGTACAGTAACATGTAATTTCTGTGTGTTGTGATGGAGAAATTCTCTGTCTTGTGCCAGGTTTCTCAAAATCTCTCAGCCAATAAAACCAGTCGCTATAACCCTCCCTTTAGTTCTCACTTTGGTGACATCACAACTGTACCTCGGGAGCTTTCCGTCTAATGTTTTATCTGAGAATATTACAGGTTTCATGAGCCTGTGAATGAAGACGTTTATAAAACCGTACAAGCAGGAGTCCTCTTGTCGCAGACACGCGCGCCCTTCATTTGTCTTCGTTTGCCTGCATTTGCTGGCCAAGCAGGCAGATAATAGAGCCGATTCCCAGCCCGTCTCGATATTAGGCTAATGGTAATAATCAGAATCATTTATGGTCTGTTTTTTCTGCGCGGGGGTTTTGCAGAATGCTGCAGTTTGCGGCCGGCTGCATCACTTACCGGCGGCCAGGCGCACTGTAATGGCGATATTAAAGCGTTTGCTCAGGCTCCGTAATTTCTCATCCGCTTGCTTTTAAAAATAAATCGTATCTCTGCCGCGCTGCATTGTACCCAGTCCAGGGGCGGGTCGGCGGCGGCGGGGTGATTGACAGGCTCCTGTGAGCCGGGCCTTTGTGTGCAGGCCTGAGGGGGACCTGGGAGAGCTCCTGAAGGATTGTGGGTGTTTACAGCGGAGGGAAGGAAGGGGGGGGGGGGGGGGGGAGGTGATGAGTGAGTGATGGGAGAGCGGATAACAGAGGGGAGGATGGATGGATGTGGGAGAAAGAGCAACGAGAGAAGAGGAAATGACAGGTGGAAGAATAGGAAGGGAAAAGTATCCGCACTGCAGTTAGCTAATCTGTTAACTCTCCGGGTTGGTAAGTAATACGGAGTTACCGTACGCGGTAAGGATGTCTGTCGAGCAGGAACTGCTTGGAATAGACGCACACATTTCCAAATGTTATAAGAGAACGTAAACGTTTCATTGGTTGGTTTACTAGCCTGCAGGCCTATGAAGAATGTTTGGTTTGGGGGGCTGGGGTTGGCGGGTGGGAGGCCGAACTCAGAGGGTCACTTTCCCTACCTGGACCCTCTCTCTGAAGGGTGAAGGTACGTGCTAGACCAGGGGTTCCCAAACTTCGTTGTGACCCCTGAAATTAGTTGTTTTATGTATATTTAAAATATGAGCGTACAGGCTGTTACATGTGAAACATCACAGCAGCCCAACTATAGTAAAGCAATGAGACAGAGAGGCCATGGGTGTTAGGCACGAGGCGTGTGTGTGGGTCCAAGTGTTGGAGTTGGGTAAATATGTGAACATTAATTTTGGGTTCGGTTTGGGAACCCCTGTGGGAGACACGAGGCAGTGGCTCAGGTGTGTGTTCCTGATTCCAGACGTATGGAACGGGTTCAGCCAGACGTATGGAACAGGTTCAGCCCAGACCTATGGGACGGGTTCAGCCAGACGTATGGAACAGGTTCAGCCAGACGTATGGAACAGGTTCAGCCAGACGTATGGAACGGGTTCAGCCCAGACCTATGGAACGGGTTCAGCCAGACGTATGGAACGGGTTCAGCCCAGACCTACGGGACGGGTTCCAGTTCTGCCCCGGCCCAGGTTCCCCCGGCCCATTAAACGCCACTGCGGACTCATCTCTTACTCTCGCCCATTAAATGCCCGTTGACGAACTACCGGCACAATTTATTGTCACTTATCGCCTTGCCAGGGAAACCAGAGCCGTATTTCACAGGGCTCAGTCATTTTCATCGGGTATAAATCCAGCGGGGCCTCGTTCCCCTTCCGGTTACGGTAATGTATTTTAAAACTGGAGCGGTGGCTGCTGCACATTGGTCACTCTGGTGTGTCCCCTGTGCCGTAGCCAGGGCGGGATAAATGAGGTGTACGTCCCGTGAGTGTACTGACGGGGTTTCGACGCGACATTGGCTTTGTTCTGTCCGCCGTTCGGTTGTTGAAACGCACATGAAACGGTTAACTCCCGGCCCGCCCGCGCTAAGTGGTGAATTATTGAAAGGCAGAGTGGCGAAATGTCATCTTGATAGTGTTCGGTTTCCGCGGCGCTCAGAACTCTATACGGTATGCGGGGCGTCAGGCTCGGCTGCTATAATTTCGTACTTTTTTTCCCCATAAATGGCTGGGTGTAGGGCTGCACTTTCTGGACGTGGCCGCGCCGTTCCCCTGCCCGACCGCGGTGTGACTGCCCGCCGCCCTGCAGTACAGTTAATGTGCATCAGCCGCAGTGTATTCTTAAACCCCCGATCATAAAGGGGGCCATTCAGGAACACGGCCTCTTGTGTCAGGGACGGCGGGCTGTGGGGCCGGCCGGAGACGGGTGCAGTTCAGACCCAGCGGATCGATTTAGCGAAAGGCCACATTTTTCAGCGTGCGGTTTGGAGCGAGGGAAGAAGACACACGGCAGCTCTGTGAGCGTTCATTCGAAGAGGACCGTTTTGAGGAATGGGGGGTTTCGTGCTTTCGATAGAATCAAGGCTGATAAATATGTACTTTCTTTTTTCAGCCATTGTTTCGGATGATCTACAAGCCTGATGTGGTGCTATTGTAACCCCCCCCCCCCCCACACACACACACACACACACCCCCACACACACACGCACCCCCCCCACACACACACACCCCCCCCACACACACACACACACCCACACACACACACACCCCCTCACACACACGCACCCCCCCCACACACACACACCCCCACACACACACGCACCCCCCCCACACACACACACCCCCACACACACACGCACCCCCCCCACACACACACACCCCCACACACACACACGGTGTGTATGTGGTAGTATGCAGCCTTCATGGTAACGGAGAGGACGGCGTCTGACGCCAGCCTCCAATCAGAAGGAAAGTGCTCCTTGCAGGCAGACGGTCTGATGGGCCGTAATAAGCTGTGGGAGGAAGTTGAGAGGCTGCAGCACGCTCCAGAGAGGCCCGGGTAAACGGCCAGTTCCGGGGCTGTGATGGAGTCAGACGTGAAGATGGATGGACTGTCCACTTCACTGGCATCGTCTTGATCGCACGCACACACACGCACGGATGGAAGTGCACGCAGTCACACGCACATGGGTGGATGGATGCACATACGCACATGCATGCACACAGACGCACACACACACGCACACACACACACACACACACACATGCACACACACACACACACACAAACACAGATGGAAGCGCGCACACACAAACACAGATGGAAGCGCACGCAGTCACATGCACATGGGTGGATGGATGCACATACGCACATGCATGCACACAGACACACACACACACACACACACACACAAACACACACACAAACACAGATGGAAGCGCACACACACAAACACAGATGGAAGCGCACGCAGTCACATGCACATGGGTGGATGGATGCACATACTCACTTATGCATGCACACAGACGCACACACAGGGACACACACAGACACACACACACACACATGTGGATGGATGCACATTCACATGCACGTCACACAGAGATGCACACACACATGGACACACACACAGGGACACACACACACACACACAGGGACACACACACACACACACACACAGGGACACACACACACACACACACATATACTTGTGGATGGATGCACATTCACATGAACGTCACACAGAGATGCACACACACATGGACACACACACACACACACACACACACATACTTGTGGATGGATGCACATTCACATGCACGTCACCCAGAGATGCACACACACAGACACACACACACACACACACACACACACACACATACTTGTGGATGGATGCACATTCACATGAACGTCACACAGAGATGCACACACACGGACACACACAGACACACGGACACACACAGACACACAGACACACAGACACACACACACACACAGACACACACACACACACACACACACACACAGGGACACACACACACACACACACACACACACACACCCATGCCCCGTCCTTTGGCCCTGAATCGTGATCATGACGCTCCACGCCGTCTCTTGCCTCGCCAGTAAACTCTGAGTGTGTGAAACCGCTCCCGTTTCAGATCTGGAACACGCTAAATGCACTCTCAGACATCCTGTCGTCCAAGGGCTCCAGATGGGGGGGGGGGAGAAGAGTTGACCGAGGTCAAACTGGGGAAAAGCAAGAACAGGAGACCCCCACGCTAAATCTCTTTCCCTGGCTACGCTCATGCCGTTCCCCTAATTCCACGGTAAACAGTCTGCTTATCACGGATTTAGAGGAGCGCGGAGAAAGAGGGTGGGAGGCAGGAAGAGAGGCAAAGTCTGAAGGGTGAAGGGTAGATATTTTATTTAGCCTAATAAAATATGAGAACACACTTAATAAGATTTGAGCCGTGTCTTTGATTTATTTATTTTCCTGCCACGGCGTCAGACGTTGCCGGAGGGGCGTGTTGAATTCAGCCCTCCTCCTCCTCAGGCCCGGCGGTGCGCGGCTGGGGCGCGGCGGGAGGGGGGGGGGCGCGGCGGGAGAGGGGGGGGGGGGGCGTTCATCCGCAAACGCCTCCGTTATGTATAACCGTCCCGCGTCCGCTCCGGGGACGTACACGCGCACAAACGCACGCGCACCGTCGGTTTGTGTTGATTAGCATTTCGCGGCGCGGAGCCGAGCTGAGGGCGGCTTTGTTCGCGTCTTTGGGGCGCCTCCTCCTCCGTCATACTGTCCTTGTGATTTGCATCAGTTCTGACGCCGTACTTAAAGGCTCGTGCGTCTCCATCAGGGACCGGTCCTCACACGTGATGGCGGTGCAG
>NC_083770.1:45568461-45593461 GCF_963514075.1 Conger conger | reverse complement strand
GATATAGTTCCAACCGTCTTAACTTCTCAGAAAACGACGTTTTTTAAAGTTTTCCCGCACGTATATTTCAAATACACATGATACCTTCTGTAAATAAGACGGCTTTGGAGTTGCTGTAAGGTGTATTTCTTGACTTTGAAGGAGGTAGGGCTACCGACTCCGATAGACTTCAAGTATTTATGCTAAGCTAACACGTTATGCTAACATGGAAACCGAGCCAGTTAATGCACAAAACTGAATGTGAAATCGAACATCTTGTCTCAAGTCTGGGTAAATTGGGGAAAAAAGGAACATTTCCACAAAATGTTGGTGTAATCCTGTTATCTGGGAATTCTGGGAAAGCAGAGGGGGGGAAACTGGGGGGGATGTCGGAACACCTGGGCAGGTGAGGGGCTGAGGGGGTGGTCTGCAGCGTAGTGGTTAAGGTGCAAGACTGGGACACGCAAGGTCGGTGGTTCTAATCCCGGTGTAGCCACAATACGATCCGCACAGCCGCTGGGCCCTTGAGCAAGGCCCTTAACCCTGCATTGCTCCAGGGGAGGATTGTCTCCCGCTTAGTCTAATCAACTGTACGTCGCTCTGGATAAGAGCGTCTGCCAAATGCCAATGATGTAGTGTAATGTAAATGGCGCAAAACAAGAACAATAGCATCTGTAAAACGAGCATGACGAGATAATGGCATAGTATAAAAGTATTAACTTGCATCTCTTGTTTGTGATTTATTACAATGCAAATAAGATGTACATCGCACCCAACAACTACTGGCTAGATGAAACCTCCATCACTAAAGTCACACATACTGTGGCTTTAGACAGTATTCAGACCCCTTCAGAGAAGACTGAAGCCACTCTTGAGTAAAACGCATATGACAGCCAGCTTGGGGTATGCCAAACGGCATTTCAAGGACTCTGAGAGCATGAGATTCTCTGGTCTGATGAGACAAAAATTGAACTATTTGGGCAAAAATGCAAGCACTATGTCTGGCGAACATATAGGGATGCTTTTCAGTGGCAGGGAGACTGGTCAGAATTGGGGGAAGGATGAATGCAGCCAAATACAGAGAGGTCCTTGAAGAAAACCTGCTCCAGAGTGCACGCTACCTCAGACCGGGGGTGACGGTTTACCTTTCAGCGCAACAATGACCTGGAGCATACAGCCAAGACAATGCAAGTCTTTAGCTGTCCTTCAGTGGCCCAGCCAAAGCCCGGACTTAAACCCCATAGAATATCTGTGGAGACACCTGAAGATGGCAGTTCACAGACGCTTCCCATACAATCTGGTCTGCCAGGAAGAATCCAGGTGTGCTAAGCTTGTAGAGACTTACCCAAGAAGACTCAAAGCTATAATTGCTTACTATAAGGATCTGAATACTTATGTAAATGAGAGATTTAAGTTTTAGATTTTTACTGAATTTGAAAAAAATTCTTAAACCATGTTTTCACTTCTAGGTGAATTATGTCATTATGGGTTATTGAGTGTAGATTGCTGGGCAAAAATGGCAATTTTATCCATTTTAAATTTAATCTGCAACTCACAAAGTGAAGGGGTCTGGAATACTTTCTGAAGCCACTGTATGATAAAGAAATGAAAGCCAAGATGGCCTCTGCCTGACCCTCAGGAATCATTTCGTGTAAGTCGTTAAGCCGGCCAATGAAAGATGTCTGTTTTGTAAGTAGCAGCCCCAGGCACACAGTCTCATCCACAGGAGCCAGGAAAGCCCTTCCTCAGCAAACGCCCAAAATGAGATTACAGGGCACTCCCAGAGTGCGGAGGGACAAATGAGAGAATTCATTTCAAATATGGCCACTTTTATGATTACAGAGTGCTAAAACAAGCCACTTGCTATCTCATCCCTTAACATTCCAAATGACTTGTTTTTAGAAAAAATGAATTGGCTAATGGACAGTGAGATTCAGAAAAGGCATTGTGTGGGAGCTAAATAAAAACGGCTGATGCAGGAAGTTGGTCTTGCTCTGGATCTGCTCATTTTCAGCATTCATGATGACTGTGGAAGTGAAGCAGTAGGAAGGCACTGAAATAATATGCTAAACCATGGAAGAGAAGTTTATAAAAAATCTGTGTCGCCGCTAGTAAACATCCTTTAAATGGGGAGTTAAAGGTAGAGTTGTTCCGATACCGGTTTCGGAAATGCCTCCGATACAGCTGAAAAATGCGATACACGTCTCTATGCACCGATTCCGATACCACATAATTTATCACGTGATGAGAGCCAATTTACGCTACTCAGGTAAACAACAACATGCGTGGTGATAGTCGAGAGTGTATTAAGAGCTAGCAAAATGTCAGCAATTTGGCAGTATTTTACACTGGAAAATCCCACCAGTAAAAACGGCAATGTGCACAGCATGCAAGGCTCTAGTTTCGAGGGATTTCAACACCGGCCAATTTCAACACCAGCAATCTTATAAAGCATTTGAAAACGCATCACGCGAAAGAGCATGATCGGTTCATTAAGGCTAAGGGAACTGAGGTTCACAGAAGATCCGTGTTTAGCTACCGGTGTCCCTGCTATAGGTCTATGGGCCACAGACACAGATTAAGCCTGGCTATACGTGTGATTCTGCCCTTCTCTGTACCTGCCTCAGAGGATCACAGCAGCTAATGAAAACATTAACAACAAAAACATTAACAATTAATGAAATCGTTAATTTCATTTTAATGAACACATTAACAATCAGGCTTGGGATACCAATCCCTCCAATATCATTTTCTTTTAATGAGCCCGCCGTATTGGAATAAGAGTTTGAAAGCGCAGAACATTTATTTACAATTATTTTCACTGAAACTGTATTATATGACAGATGAAAAATGATTAATCTTGGACTGGAAGAAGGCATTAATTGAAGGAGGTGTTATCGAAAGTGGTTAAACAAGGGTTGTTTAATTCTGCCAGTTCAGGAGTGATATGGGCCTCTGTGCTTCATCTTGATTATCTTGATGGTTGACGAAGATAGTCTTGAGCCTCCATTTCACTGGCCGCCCTTTAGCTTTGCTGATTTTGCGGGACGTCTGATGAAGGGCCAGACCCCAGTATTTTGCCTGGAGGTCTTTTGGGAAAAGGGATGGGTAAATTAGCGATGGTGGAGGCCCATAGCCTACTGCACTAATTTGCTTGAGATAGAGGCACGTAGAGCCTTGCTTTCAGCCCTCAGAAAGGAACCTGCGAAGGGCATGGAGATTTACATTCAGGGCAAGTATTTCACTGCTTATTGACTGATACAGTAAATACAGGAGTGAATCCTCTTACTCCTTCATAAGCATACTTGGACTTCTAAATATGTGTGTATGGACACAAACACGGGCAAGTCCAATTAATAACGTTGGATGTCGAGCCCCAAAATGCCGGTGTGACCAGGGTCTTGGGAGGAGATTGGGGGACTCGTCAGGCAGTATCCACTCTTCATCCATCCTCCTCTTCGCCTTTGTGCCGGGGTGGGGGAGGTGTCTCGCACGCTGCTTTGACATTATGCAGCAGATGATTGACGCTGAGGCTCCCATTGCCACCGGATGTCTGAGGCGAAGTGTCCCCTGGCTTTGTTTACCTCGGGAAGTCATTAATCTCTGTTCCATCGTTCAGTGGCTAGCGCTGTATGACGGAAGTCGGCACCGGATAACGTAAACGCCGATGCCTTTGGCCGGGTGGAAACACATTTAACCTACAACCTCACTTCCGTTTTGCATTTCCCAGTGCTGCAGTTACAGTTTTATCGTTCCTGTGTTTGTTTGTCTAATATAGAAAACGTGCAGACTTTGCTGGACTTGTAAGCGATAGCGTTGGAGTGTGGATGTGGCCAGCAGTTGCCACCCCCCCGCTGTTGAATTTCCTGTGCTCTACTTGAACGGAGCATCTTTTAAATGAGAGGGATAATGGAGAGATGAGTCTCAGATGATGCCTTAGAAAGATGTCAGGCTTCACCAGGAAGCCATTACGGGTTTCTGCCTCGTTAGCCCCATCACACGCTGCAGTTCACCTGGAAGTGTGTCTCCTTCACCAACTTCATTAAAACGGTCTTCTCCTTTTCTTTTTCTTTTTTTTCTTAATCACTCATCTTTCATCTTTGGCACTTCTCCCACTGTGCTTTCTCCCCCGTGAAAGACCAGTGTCTGGTCTGAAGTACCAGGAGGTGTGTAACATGTGGTGGGGGGCAGACTGGTGAAATGTACCTCCCTGAACTGCTCTGTCTCACGCAGTAAATATGGATCTGTCATTCCGCTGCATGGGGAAGCTGTCCTATCGCAAAGTGGCAGAATAACTGCTGCTGCACGGAGTGGGCGAGATGGCGGCACGGAAAGGGGGGGGGGGGGAGGGGGGTCAGTAGCGGGCGAGAACACAAACGCACACGCGCTCGCTTAAAAAAGCTAGCGACGACGAAAAAATGAATAAATAAATAAAGAAAGCTGCTAATTGCAGTCTCTGTGAGGTTGGAGTTGCCCCTGTGTGCGCGTGTGTGTTTGTAGTTGTGCGTGTCGTAACGACCCGCAAACCCGTGTAACGGATAACAGGAGCGAGGCCCAGGGAGGACGTGCCGATAGCCTTCCTCGTCTCCTCGACTTCATCGCCCCCCCATTAGCCGGCACATTATTTTTCGCCACTTCACGCCAGAATGCGACAATCATTTGCATAATGTTAAGAGGTTTTTTTGAGTGTTTGTTCGTGCAAGTGTCTTTGTAAAAAGCCTCTTAAGCAGCGCATGGCAGCTCCGTCTTTGCAACAAATTAACGTTTTAATGGATGTTTTGGTAATCTCCCCCCAATCTCCTGTCCGCCCTCCCATCCCTCTCGTCCCCATCTCCCGCGGTGGCTCTTTAGCGCCAGGTTGAGGACAGCTCGGAGAGAGGTGTTGATGAGTTGGTTCACGCGTAGTAACTCATACTATTCCCTGCAATCACGACGCCGCGCGGCTGGGAATCAGAACGCTCACAGTAACCGTGGGCGCGCGCGGATCGCTGCTCGCCCGCTCCGAGCGCAGTCGGGATTTGTTTATATTTATTTTTGAAATTCGGGCGCCTGAGGAAATCAGTTTGGCATTATTTATTTTTTTAAATAATTAAAAGAGTCATTCCCTCAGTGGGTTGTCTGTCTCAAACGCTTTTTTGAGCCAAGATTCGGAGACATTTGCAAACGCTATTAAATCTAGCTGTTTCGGGGCCCTTGAACAAAATTCCAAGTTGTGGAAAGTGTTTTTGAAAATTATACAATCATTATATCGGGCTTTGTTTGGTTTTTTTTTGTGGAGATCATTGTTGGGTAAATGAGTTTGGAGACCACCCCTGATGTTCCGCGCATCTGTTCCGCTTTTTTGCAGAAACGTAGCATTCATGACACGGAATTAAAAATCGGTTAGTTTGCTTACCATAGGTGGGCGTGACTGAAATCTGTGTTAATTGTCTAATAAGGAGGACGGTTGATTAGACTCATTAATCGTTATTAATAGGTCTTACAGGGCCGGCGCACGTGCAGCTGTGGCCGAGCGCTCTTTTCGAGCTGGATACTGTTGCCGGGGTAGATTGTGCGGTTGGGCGGGCGGTACAAATGCGTTTTGAAACCCCGGCTAATGTGCGCCCTGCTGTTGAGGCTCCCTCGGGGGCATGCCCTTGTGCGTTTGGCGTGCTGTGAGCTGCGGATACGCGGCGGCGTGGCCGCGGCGTGGCGTGCGAAACGATGTGGCCTTCCGCTAAAGATCCATCAAAAATCTCCCTCCGCGAAAACGCCGGCGGAGAGATGGATGATCGACAGCCTCCGTGTGGAAGACGGGGGGAAGGGAAAACATCAATTTAGCGCCGCCGAAATTAATCTGCTGGCGCGGCTGTCATCCGAGAATTCTGCCGCCGCTACGCTGAGCAGCAAACGCTGCGCTGCCAGACGCCGGGGGCTCTGTAAAATGCAGCCGTTACTTTTCGGATGTATTTGTCCTGCTTAGGTCAAGCGCGCACACACAAACACGCGCACAGTGGAAACGCCATGATGGAAACGGCTGTCTAGTTCGAATTTAGGTTTAATATATCACCTGCAGCCAGCTTATTGATTGATGTGATATTGCAGTTGACCGCATTCTGAAATTATTAAGATATCTAGAAAAGAGCTCAAAGTATGCTTATACAATCTGAATGACTGTATTTCAACATTAAACTAGAAGGCTTCACGTATACCTTAAAATTGCGATACGTACATATTTAAACATATTTAAATATCGAGAAATTGGAGTTGAACAATGAAATGCAAAAATGTATGAAATATGTGTTGGCCTCATATTTACTAACACGGCGTCTCGATTTTGTCATGGGCCAGCGACCTCACAACGCCAGGGATTTCCCTCAGAAAATAAATCACTGGGGCAAAACAAATACTAATGCGTTAAGAACGTTAGTTCTGTTAAATTTCGCTTTTGGGTCACGGATGACGCCAGAGATGACGGTCTGTGGCGGCATAGTCTTGGTTTGGTTATGGGCATGACATGATTACTGCTTATGTTTGGGGCTTTTGCGACATGGTGCACTTATCCAGGGTACGCTTACAACCGCAGCAAGCAGAGCCAGTGACGTGGGACCGGCCGCAAGCTGTGCAGCAAAGAGGATTATGCAATCGCCTATAGGGACGTAAATCAGAGAGACAAAATGTTTATGTTGATAATGCCCCGAGCATGCTTTTCTCATATGTTGACAGATTAAAATTAATAATGCAAACATTTACTAATGAAGCTTGTTCATACGCTATCCGTTCTCATGCTGCACCTGTCAGAATAGAATATATTATTGTGACAACAAGGTCTTGCACGATATGCTGATACTGATTTTAGAATTGCATAAATTGACATAGCCTGGAGAATGTAAAATAAACTCCCATCTGCTCTCTGAGTCATTGCCTACGGTATATCACAGGAAGTGTCAGAGCCGTTCTCATGGAAAATCATTGCTCCTTTACCTTAAAATTATTGTTCCGTAGCTGTTTGCAGCTTATTCTTATGGGAAGAGTCAAAGTATTTGAGAGAAAAAAAAAAAGAAAAAAAAAAAACCCCCTCCAGGAATCGGGGATGGATTAGTTTGATATACAGAGCACATAGCAAACCAATGTTCCTTACAAGCCTTAGAAAGCAGAAAGTGCTGTATAAATGCATTGCAAGGTATACCACTCTATTTCTGGGTAGTTTCTCATAGAGCTGCTGTTCTGTGGGAGATTGTGTAAAGAGGTGAATTTCGGTGAGGGTGGAATATGTCACGTCTGTGCCCATAAGCATTTTCAGCATGGTTCCCTCTGATTAAAGCTGCAGTCGGCAACTTTCTCCATGCTCACTGTGTCGTGAAACACTTTGAAAATTGAAACCCCGGTTGGCCCTGCCCACAGAAAGAGACGCAATGCAATGGGGGCGATGGGGGTGAGAGCAGTCATCTGGCAGTCGGAGGGTTTGCCGGTTCGAATCCCACCCTGGGTGTGTCGAAGTGTCCCTGAGTGAGACACCTAACCCCCAAAATGCGTGCAGCGTGCAGACGTGATGTCAAGCGAAATCTTTGGCACTGGTTTGTGGAGTGAAATGTGCTTCGTCAGCTCAGTAGGGTAAGGGGTTCATCCTGTGTGCCTGCGTCCCCTCTGTTTATACGAGGGAGGGGGAAGACGCTCGCTGCCAAGTTCACGGTTGACGTGATGCTTTACAGTTTTGTGTACGTTTCTCTCGCTGATTTCCCAGGGCGTTCATCGCGCCGGTGCCCCGGGGGTCCTGATGTTCCCGCGGCGTTCCCGCGGCGTTCCCGGCATCCTGCTTCCCCGTGCGCTCGCTCCGTTTCGGCACGTTCTCCGGGAAATCCGGACTGTCCGATCGCTCGGAAATGTGTCCCGGACACGATAGCGGGGAGGGCTAACTCCGCTAATTAGCTAAAGCCAGCGCGTCTGGGGCTTGTTATTACTCCGATTAGCTTTGATAGCAGCTCTGTCGCCCCGGTGGGGCTCCTGCCGATATTTCTGACCCAGGCGGACAGCGCTTCATGTGAGACTCTGTGCACTAAATGCACAGGCAGAACTGAGAATAAACTCACAGGGGGAGAGAAACTGCAGTTTCTAACCGAAATACTGTCTCACAGGGGGAGAGAAACTGCAGTTTCTAACCGAAATACTGTCTCACAGGGGGAGAGAAACTGCAGTTTCTAACTGAAGTTCTGAATACAGTGAGCTTTTCTTGATGGATGACTTCCGCCTGAACCCCCCCCCCCCCCCCCCCCCCCTCACCACCAGCCCCACTTATACTTAAAACAAAATGGTGAGGGTATAATATTATTTTCCCTCGGCACTATAAGCCGTCACACAGACTGCTTGGATCCAGTTAAGATGAAGCCATGGTGTAAACTGGAGTGAAAGCGCGTGTGTGTGTGTGGGGGGTGAACGATGTTGAATATAATTTAGGTCTAATAAATGAGTTTGCTCTCATCTCCGCTATCTCATAACACAGAGTCCTTAGCATGCTGTTGAGTAACTGTTCTTATTGCTCTCTCCCTCTGTCCTACTCTGCGCATAATGGCCCTACAGTTTAATGGACCAGACAGGGACTTCTGGTCCGCCTACTCAATAAGGGGGAAAAAAATAATAAAGCCTGGAAAGTGTAAGCCCTATTGATATTTATTTTTCCCCTGCTTCAAAGACCAATGAAAGAGATGTTTAATCCTGTGACGCTTTTAAGTTGAAACGCGCCGGGAACGGAAACCGTGGCGGATAAGAACAGGCCGTCCGCAGAAACGGAAGGCGACACACCTGCAGGGATCCTGCCAGCGGGGGACGCAGAGCTCCCCCAGCAGGGATCAGGCCCATTTTCTCCAGGTGTGATGAACGGGGCGGCCTGTAGCGTAGTGGTTAAGGTACGTGACTGGGACCCGCAAGGTTGGTGGTTCGAATCCCAGTGTAGATCCACAATAAGATCCGCACAGCCGTTGGGCCCTTGAGCAAGGCCCTTGACCGTGCATTGCTCCAGGGGAGGATTGTCTCCTGCTTAGTCAAATCAACTGTATGTCGCTCTGGATAAGAGCGTCTGCCAAATGCCAATCATGTAATGTAATGTGCGGGGGAACGGAAGATCTCTGAAACGCATCTCCAATTTGTCTCCTCCTGTTGGCCTGCCTTTTTATCCTGTGCAAACGTACTCTCCGTCCTCCCGACAAATATTTCAATCTTTCTGAAGTTTCCTCCGAGTGCGTGATTACGTCGGGCTAAAGCGGGCCGCAGATGAAATGAGACGCGGGACTCGAGTATTTCACCCTTCAAAGGCTCGCGTGCGTCTCGTCATCTCTCTCTTACCGTCTGTCTGTGAAAACTTATTTTGTTTTGTTGTTTACGTCTTTTCTTTTCCCAAATTGAAATTGATTGCCTTCAGCGGCGGAAAGTGGGGAGAGAGGAAGCGGATATTACAGCTCCGGTGTGATGCAGAGCAGAGAGAGAGAGAGAGAGAGAGAGGGAGAGAGGGAGAGCGGGAGAGAGAGAGAGGGAGAGAGAGAGACAGAGAGAGACGCCTGACGCCTGACGAGAACAGGACAGTTTGAGGAGCGTGAACGGCTTGAGAGCCGGAGAGCGGATTCTGTGAAAGGTGATTGAGAGAGAGAGAGAAGGAGGGAGAGAGAGAGGCTGAGGGGAAAATCCAAGATGATGATGACGATGATGAGATTGAATGTAAGAGAGAGGTGGTTTGGCAGGAAAGTTCTATGGAAGAGGGAAGTGATTGACTTGAGAGATCTGGGGGAGGGATGATTGATGGACAGATTCAGTGGGTCAGGGTGCCGTGAGGAAGAAAAGCGAATGAGGCAGAGACATGTAGCGAGAGAGAGAGAACCTGAGTAATGGGGATGGATGGATTGGGAGGCAGGCTCAGCATACGGTACTGCTTCCATTTCGAGCTTCTGGAGGAGAGGTAAGAAGAAGAAGAGAAAGAAGAACAGGATATACTTTACTGAAGCCCCGTCAGGTAAGTTGTCATCTGCATCTGACCCGTCCTAGTTACTTGGGAGCAGTGGGCAGCCACCGGGTGACTATGTGGGGATAAGGGCCTTTCTCAAGGGCCCTTCTGAAGGGCCCAACAGCCATGCACCAACCCTCCTGGTCCCAGTCATGTACTTTAGCCAGCTGCCCGAGATATGCTCTCCCTTCAGGTGAAAGTGTTTAGCTCACTCCTTTCGCCCCATACGGTAGAGATTCCAGAGAGGTGACAAGAGCAGTGGGGTCAAAAGCGGTGCCCATTGCTGACCGATCGCCCTCTGATGACCTAAATTTAGAAAGAGCAGTCAATAAACAGCAGGAGTTGTCTTCAGGGTTGAAGACGGGGACTTCAGGGGAATTAGTTATAAGGTGACTTCCCAGGTGTGTTGTTAAACTGAATCTGTTTCACGCACAGCGCATCGAATAGTAATAAGTGTGGCCCTCACCGTTGTGAAGAGAAGAGTGCGAGGCATCTGCTGCTCCGTACTCATAATGCGGTAATGAAAGTCGGAGCCCGGCTCAGATAATTAGGGTAATTACATAAAAGCTGATAATTATGCAGAGTGAGCCTTGGCCGGTCGCGATGCCTGACCTTTTTGAGAAGGGGGATCCCTGAGTGAGCCGTCGGTCTGTGCTTACTGCACGAGCTCGTGCAGCCCTGCAAGGTTCATTACCGCGAGCGCGGTTCTCGTGACTCCGTCGAGGTCGCCACGGTAACAGCTGCCACGGTTACGAGGCCCTCGCATTGGTTCCGGGAGGGGGCCGGTTAATGCGAAAAACAGTTTCTCGGCAGGTTTCCCAAAACCGGTCGTTCATTTCAGTCGTCGGATCGGCTGAAGAAGCGACACACTCTCTCGTTCTCAAGGCCTTACTGTATTTGGCTCCTGATTTGCAGGAAAGCACAAATACCCGCAGACATTGCTGCTGCCCAGGCCTGCACACTGATCTAGAGAGTCCCCGGCACTCCGCCAGGCTGGCTGTGCTGCTGTGTGAGGGTGGAGGGGAGACTGCTGTGTAAATTCGGGACGGGGGGAGCGAGAGGCGCTGACTGGATGAGATGTCGTGGCGAGGATTTCGGGCTCTGGAGGGCTTTTGGGCCTCCTCTAAATCAGATCCTTTTCGCAGACGAGCCGGTTTTACCACGCTGGGGGGTAGGGGAGAGGAACGCAGCCAGAATCCTTACGCAGCCTCAAGGACCCGCTATCGTCTAATTCTGTTTTTTTTCCCCGCTTCGTTTAATCTCTGTTTAAGAGTTACGGGTGTTTGAGGGGGTGAGTGTGATCGTCCCAGACATTTTTAGACTTTCTTAGACATTGGTGAGTGGTAGGAGTGTAGGACAGGGGAAATTAGCCTTTAATTACTGAGTCTAGTGACACCTTCCCGTTTCCCCGCATATAAAAGCCGGGGGAAGATGAAAACGGCCTGTTTGTCGCATTGTTTTTCAGAAGCACAGCGCGGATTGGATCAGAAGCGAGGACTGTCGGGTTTTTGCAGGAAAAAGGGGGGATTGGATCAAACTGTTGTGTAATGGGAACTCTGAGTAGCTAATGCTGAAGCCATTAGAAGGATGACTAATTCACTGATTAAAGACGCCTGCGTCTCTGGGGCTCCTCTGGTTATTAGGTCCTGTAAGTTCACTCACGCTTTGATATGCGTTTTATATCGAGAGACAGACCGAAATATGAGAAATATCAGAATAGACAGAT
This sequence comes from Conger conger, assembly GCF_963514075.1. Lineage (NCBI taxonomy): Eukaryota > Metazoa > Chordata > Actinopteri > Anguilliformes > Congridae > Conger > Conger conger. The sequence goes on along the minus strand of NC_083770.1, from coordinate 45,581,786 downwards.
ACATAGCCGGGGCTGTTGTAGCCTTGAGAAAGTTGTGTGACCTTTGGGGCGGGACGGTAGCGTAGTGGTTAAGGTAAAGGACTGGGACACGCAAGGTCGGTGGTTCTAATCCCGGTGTAGTCACAATAATAAGATCCGCAAGGCCGTTGGGCCCTTGAGCAAGGCCCTTAATCCTGCATTGCTCCAGGGGAGGATTGTCTCCCGCTTAGTCTAAGCAACTGTACATCGCTCCGGATAAGAGTGTCTGCCAAATGCCAATAATGTAATGTAATTTCTACAGTAAACATACATGTGTATTACATATTATTGGCATTTGGCAGACGCTCTTATCCAGAGCGATGTACAGTTGATTAGACTAAGCAGAAGACAGTCCTCCCCTGGAGCAACGTAGGGTTAAGGGCCTTGCTCAAGGGCCCAACGGCTGTGCGGATCTTATTGTGGCTAGATCTGGGGATTGAACCGCCAACCTTGCGAGTCCCAGTGGTGTACCTTAACCACTACACTACAGGCCACGTCCAGCTTTATAGGAGGTTTGCGGGTAAGTGGCAAGACGTGTAAGTCTCCAGCTCTGGATAAGGCTGTGTCTTACACTCATTGAGCAATTTATTACGTAGACCCGTGCACCAGCTTATTAATGCAAATATTTAATCCGCCAATCATGTGGCAGCAACTAAATGCATAAAAGCTTGCAGACGTGGTCAAGAGGTTCCGTTATTGTTCAGACCAAATGTCAGAATGGGGAAGAAATGTGATCCGAGTTACTTTGACTGTCGAACGATTGCTGGTGCCAGACATGGTGGTCTGAGTATCTCTGATCTTCACGCACAACCAGAGTTTTCAGAGAATGGTGCAAAAAAACTAAAAATCCATCCAGTGAACAGCAGTTCTGCGGGCAGAAACGGCTCGTTAATGAGAGAGTTCCGGGGAGAAGGGCCAGACTGGTCAAAGCTGACAGGAAGGTGACAGTAACGCAAATAACCACAGATTACTGCAGTGGTAGGCAGAAGCGCATCTCTGAATGAACAACGCGTCAAACCTAAAGTGGATAGGCTACAGCAGCGGAAGACTAATAAGTATAAACTTAATAAGTCCAATAAAAAGTTGTCCTCCTTCATTAAATGGCTTCAGTGAAGTTGTTCAGAACGGGGAGTCAAATCAACATCAGTTGGCCTTGGGAACACTGCCCCTGCGATTAAAATGTCCGTCTCCGAAATAAGGAAATGGCACACTGCATAGTCAGGTAGAAAACAATGCACAGGGAGATGACTGACGGTCCATACTGACTGAACGAATGGCACTTCATTCCTTAATTAATTTCCCTGAAAGTACATTTACCAAAGTTTGAAGATTAAACTGTCCATGCGTGTGATTGCATTAAACAACTGTCGAGTAGTGGTATTGAATAAACACCAAACATTCTTTTCACGCAAAAAAAGTTGTACAGAAAAAGCCTTCTCTGGGGGAAATGTGCCCGCTCGGTTCTTCCAGGTGGCATTAGCTTGCAATTAATTTCTCGTTCGCTGCATAATACGGGGCCGCCGCAGTCTGTATCTCAAAACATCCGTGGATAGCGGCTCCTTCCAGCCCACTGATGTAGATCTGAAAATCCCCCTCCAGATCTCCGTGTGATGCCGAGCTTGTGTCTCGTAGCGTTTCGGCAATTCCACCAGCCCCTCTGAGAGCTGTCCCAGGAAGAACAAAATTAAATATTTCACCATGTTTTAAAAACAACGTTTTGGGCTTCAAAATTTGCATTTAGTCGCGTTCATACTGCACGTAAACACATTCAGTGTACCCGGTTGGAAAACTCAACTTACTCGAATGTCATGATATTAAATTGTGAATCTAACCTACTGTATGCATTTTAAGGTATAAAAATATCTTGTAGACTTTGCATTACAGCGTACTTTATATATTCCAGTTCTATTAAAATATACTTTTAAAATAGTTTTTTATCATTTTCATGTTGTCAAAGTCTGAACAGTGCAATGTGATCTAAGATTTGTACTGTTTACCTGTCAGTAGTCACACTGAATGCCTCAGAAGTGCTAATCAGTCATTGGCATCTAGCTAGTTGCATGAAGCGCTGATCTCTCATTAGCATTTAGCCCGTTGCATGAAGCGCTGATCTCTCTTTAGCATTTAGCCCGTTGCATGAAGCACTAATCTCTCATTAGCATTTAGCCCGTTGCATTAAGCGCTGATCTCTCATTAGCATTTAGCCCGTTGCATGAAGTGCTGATCTCTCATTAGCATTTAGCCCGTTGCATGAAGCGCTGATCTCTCATTAGCATTTAGCCCGTTGCATGAAGCGCTGATCTCTCTTTAGCATTTAGCCCGTTGCATGAAGCACTAATCTCTCATTAGCATTTAGCCCGTTGCATTAAGCGCTGATCTCTCATTAGCATTTAGCCCGTTGCATGAAGTGCTGATCTCTCATTAGCATTTAGCCCGTTGCATGAAGCGCTGATCTCTCATTAGCATTTAGCCCGTTGCATGAAGCGCTGATCTCTCATTAGCATTTAGCCCGTTGCATGAAGCGCTGATCTCTCTTTAGCATTTAGCCCGTTGCATGAAGCACTAATCTCTCATTAGCATTTAGCCCGTTGCATTAAGCGCTGATCTCTCATTAGCATTTAGCCCGTTGCATGAAGTGCTGATCTCTCATTAGCATTTAGCCCGTTGCATGAAGCGCTGATCTCTCATTAGCATTTAGCCCGTTGCATGAAGCGCTGATCTCTCTTTAGCATTTAGCCCGTTGCATGAAGCACTAATCTCTCATTAGCATTTAGCCCGTTGCATTAAGCGCTGATCTCTCATTAGCATTTAGCCCGTTGCATGAAGTGCTGATCTCTCATTAGCATTTAGCCCGTTGCATGAAGCGCTGATCTCTCATTAGCATTTAGCCCGTTGCATGAAGCGCTGATCTCTCCTTAGCATTTAGCCCGTTGCATGAAACGCTGATCTCTCATTAGCATTTAGCCCGTTGCATGAAGCGCTGATCTCTCATTAGCATTTAGCCCGTTGCATGAAGCGCTGATCTCTCATTAGCGTTTAGCCCGTTGCATGAAGCGCTGATCTCTCATTAGCATTTAGCCCGTTGCATGAAGCGCTGATCTCTCTTTAGCATTTAGCCCGTTGCATGAAGCACTAATCTCTCATTAGCATTTAGCCCGTTGCATTAAGCGCTGATCTCTCATTAGCATTTAGCCCGTTGCATGAAGTGCTGATCTCTCATTAGCATTTAGCCCGTTGCATGAAGCGCTGATCTCTCATTAGCATTTAGCCCGTTGCATGAAGCGCTGATCTCTCCTTAGCATTTAGCCCGTTGCATGAAACGCTGATCTCTCATTAGCATTTAGCCCGTTGCATGAAGCGCTGATCTCTCATTAGCATTTAGCCCGTTGCATGAAGCGCTGATCTCTCATTAGCATTTAGCCCGTTGCATGAAGCGCTGATCTCTCTTTAGCATTTAGCCCGTTGCATGAAGCACTAATCTCTCATTAGCATTTAGCCCGTTGCATTAAGCGCTGATCTCTCATTAGCATTTAGCCCGTTGCATGAAGTGCTGATCTCTCATTAGCATTTAGCCCGTTGCATGAAGCGCTGATCTCTCATTAGCATTTAGCCCGTTGCATGAAGCGCTGATCTCTCTTTAGCATTTAGCCCGTTGCATGAAGCACTAATCTCTCATTAGCATTTAGCCCGTTGCATTAAGCGCTGATCTCTCATTAGCATTTAGCCCGTTGCATGAAGTGCTGATCTCTCATTAGCATTTAGCCCGTTGCATGAAGCGCTGATCTCTCATTAGCATTTAGCCCGTTGCATGAAGCGCTGATCTCTCCTTAGCATTTAGCCCGTTGCATGAAACGCTGATCTCTCATTAGCATTTAGCCCGTTGCATGAAGCGCTGATCTCTCATTAGCATTTAGCCCGTTGCATGAAGCGCTGATCTCTCATTAGCGTTTAGCCCGTTGCATGAAGCGCTGATCTCTCATTAGCATTTAGCCCGTTGCATGAAGCGCTGATCTCTCTTTAGCATTTAGCCCGTTGCATGAAGCACTAATCTCTCATTAGCATTTAGCCCGTTGCATTAAGCGCTGATCTCTCATTAGCATTTAGCCCGTTGCATGAAGTGCTGATCTCTCATTAGCATTTAGCCCGTTGCATGAAGCGCTGATCTCTCATTAGCATTTAGCCCGTTGCATGAAGCGCTGATCTCTCCTTAGCATTTAGCCCGTTGCATGAAACGCTGATCTCTCATTAGCATTTAGCCCGTTGCATGAAGCGCTGATCTCTCATTAGCATTTAGCCCGTTGCATGAAGCGCTGATCTCTCATTAGCATTTAGCCCGTTGCATGAAGCGCTGATCTCTCATTAGCATTTAGCCCGTTGCATGAAGCGCTGATCTCTCATTAGCATTTAGCCCGTTGCATGAAGCGCTGATCTCTCATTAGCATTTAGCCCGTTGCATGAAGCGCTGATCTCTCTTTAGCATTTAGCCCGTTGCATGAAGCACTAATCTCTCATTAGCATTTAGCCCGTTGCATTAAGCGCTGATCTCTCATTAGCATTTAGCCCGTTGCATGAAGTGCTGATCTCTCATTAGCATTTAGCCCGTTGCATGAAGCGCTGATCTCTCATTAGCATTTAGCCCGTTGCATGAAGCGCTGATCTCTCTTTAGCATTTAGCCCGTTGCATGAAGCACTAATCTCTCATTAGCATTTAGCCCGTTGCATTAAGCGCTGATCTCTCATTAGCATTTAGCCCGTTGCATGAAGTGCTGATCTCTCATTAGCATTTAGCCCGTTGCATGAAGCGCTGATCTCTCATTAGCATTTAGCCCGTTGCATGAAGCGCTGATCTCTCCTTAGCATTTAGCCCGTTGCATGAAACGCTGATCTCTCATTAGCATTTAGCCCGTTGCATGAAGCGCTGATCTCTCATTAGCATTTAGCCCGTTGCATGAAGCGCTGATCTCTCATTAGCGTTTAGCCCGTTGCATGAAGCGCTGATCTCTCATTAGCATTTAGCCCGTTGCATGAAGCGCTGATCTCTCTTTAGCATTTAGCCCGTTGCATGAAGCACTAATCTCTCATTAGCATTTAGCCCGTTGCATGAAGCGCTGATCTCTCTTTAGCATTTAGCCCGTTGCATGAAGCACTAATCTCTCATTAGCATTTAGCCCGTTGCATTAAGCGCTGATCTCTCATTAGCATTTAGCCCGTTGCATGAAGTGCTGATCTCTCATTAGCATTTAGCCCGTTGCATGAAGCGCTGATCTCTCATTAGCATTTAGCCCGTTGCATGAAGCGCTGATCTCTCCTTAGCATTTAGCCCGTTGCATGAAACGCTGATCTCTCATTAGCATTTAGCCCGTTGCATGAAGCGCTGATCTCTCATTAGCATTTAGCCCGTTGCATGAAGCGCTGATCTCTCATTAGCATTTAGCCCGTTGCATGAAGCGCTGATCTCTCATTAGCATTTAGCCCGTTGCATGAAGCGCTGATCTCTCATTAGCATTTAGCCCGTTGCATGAAGCGCTGATCTCTCCTTAGCATTTAGCCCGTTGCATGAAGCGCTGATCTCTCATTAGCATTTAGCCCGTTGCATGAAGCGCTGATCTCTCATTAGCATTTAGCCCGTTGCATGAAGCGCTCACATTAGGTTCAGCGCTGTGTGCTGTGGTGCTGAGAGGAGCTGGGAGCTGGGAAGGTTTATTCTGCAGCTGCTGTGTGTGCTTCCGTCTGGCTTCACAAAGCCCTGCAGGTCTGTACACTGAACAGTGCAATGTGATCTAAGATTTGTACTGTTTACCTGTCAGTAGTCACACTGAATGCCTCTGAAGTGCTCATCTGACATTAGCATTTAGCTAGTTGCATGAAGCGCTGATCTCTCTTTAGCATTTAGCCCGTTGCATTAAGCGCTGATCTCTCATTAGCATTTAGCCAGTTGGATGAGGCGCTGATCTCTCATTAGCGTTTAGCCCGTTGCATGAAGCGCTGATCTCTCTTTAGCATTTAGCCCGTTGCATGAAGCGCTGATCTCTCATTAGCATTTAGCCCGTTGCATGAAGCGCTGATCTCTCATTAGCATTTAGCCCGTTGCATGAAGCGCTGATCTCTCATTAGCGTTTAGCCCGTTGCATGAAGCGCTGATCTCTCTTTAGCATTTAGCCCGTTGCATGAAGCACTAATCTCTCATTAGCATTTAGCCAGTTGGATGAGGCGCTGATCTCTCATTAGCATTTAGCCCGTTGCATGAAGCGCTGATCTCTCTTTAGCATTTAGCCCGTTGCATTAAGCGCTGATCTCTCATTAGCATTTAGCCAGTTGGATGAGGCGCTGATCTCTCATTAGCGTTTAGCCCGTTGCATGAAGCGCTGATCTCTCTTTAGCATTTAGCCCGTTGCATGAAGCGCTGATCTCTCATTAGCATTTAGCCCGTTGCATGAAGCGCTGATCTCTCATTAGCATTTAGCCCGTTGCATGAAGCGCTGATCTCTCATTAGCGTTTAGCCCGTTGCATGAAGCGCTGATCTCTCTTTAGCATTTAGCCCGTTGCATGAAGCACTAATCTCTCATTAGCATTTAGCCCGTTGCATGAAGCGCTGATCTCTCATTAGCATTTAGCCCGTTGCATGAAGCGCTGATCTCTCATTAGCATTTAGCCCGTTGCATGAAGCGCTGATCTCTCATTAGCATTTAGCCCGTTGCATGAAGCGCTAATCTATCATTAGCATTTAGCCCGTTGCATGAAGTGCTGATCTCTCATTAGCATTTAGCCCGTTGCATGAAGCGCTGATCTCTCATTAGCATTTAGCCCGTTGCATGAAGCGCTGATCTCTCATTAGCATTTAGCCCGTTGCATGAAGCGCTCACATTAGGTTCAGCGCTGTGTGCTGTGGTGCTGAGAGGAGCTGGGAGCTGGGAAGGTTTATTCTGCAGCTGCTGTGTGTGCTTCCGTCTGGCTTCACAAAGCCCTGCAGGTCTGTACACTGTTCTACTCTTACATCCTCCAGTGTCCTCACAGGAGTTTATGTCATATAAGTGTTTTATTATTATTATTATTATTATTATTATTATTATTATTATGACATATATGCCATCCAGCTCACCCTTCCTCCGGGTTTTGTATAGAAGTGACAAAAATGATCCTTGAAAATATTTTAATATTTGAAATGCACACGATTTGAATGTACATTACATTATTGGCATTTTGGCAGATGCTCTTATCCAGAGCGATGTACAACAGTCGATTAGACTAAGCAGGAGACAATCCTCCCCTGGAGCAATGCAGGGTTAAGGGCCTTGCTCAAGGGCCCAACGGCTGTGCGGATCTTATTGTGGCTACACCGGGATTAGAACCACCGACCTTGCGTGTCCCAGTCATTTACCTTAACCACTACGCTACAGGCCGCCCATGTAGCGTGTAGAAAGGCTACACGGTGAACTGTTTTACCATCTCATTCCTGCTCCTCTTCCTCTTCTGTTCTCTTCTACCTCCTCCCAAATTAGTCATCACAAGTCGACTGAGACCCGCACATTCCTCCAGAAACAGGAAACGGGCCTGGTGTGGTTCACATTCCCCTGGAATTCTCCTTATTGGATCTGGAACGACAACCTGCTCAACCTGGCCACCAGTGAGCCGCTCTCCGTAGAGCAGTGGTAACCAGTGGTAGGTTGACACTCCAACCCTAATAAAGCCCCACCTCATTCACCAGCTAGAGATCCCATTGAGCTGCTAATGAGGCGAGTCGGTTGTGCAAAATTAGGGTTGAAATGAAAACCTATAGGATGGTAGCTCTCCAGGAACAGGGTTAGTTACCACTGTAGTAGAGTGAAGGTGTGAATTTGAATGTTATCGCCAAGCTAGCCACCGTATGCCCATTAGGTACTGGTCCTGTAGTCTGACTGGCTAGCTACATTAGCAGGATAATATTTTAGTTAACCGAAAGCTCATTTGGTTTCCAATCTCTTATGCAGTATATAATGATCCTCATTGCAACTCATTAATAGGAGCCATTCTCCTTATTGCAATGGTGTATTCGAGAGGCAGAGCACCAAATAACTTTTCACAATGGTCTTTTTTTTTAATGGAGTTAAACAGTCTGAACCCTCAAAAGATTAAAAGGAAAGAATGTACATTTGGAGTGTTAGGGAAAAATGCCCTTTTTAACATTTCACAGGTGAGCATCGTCTGATGAAACAGATTCCAGTAAAAACAACGATAGCTATACTTCAGTTTAACTTTCGTATTTATTTGCAAAGAAATGACAGAAAGTGAGAAAGCTTACCGGCTTTCTGATTTGAATCAGACATAGTGAGACTCTTATACACATTTTTCCAGAAGGGGGGGCTTTACCAAAACAAAAAGACATGAAGCTGGCCACGGACATTTATCAGTATTTTGTCTTCTGAATACCCTTTGATGACCTTGCTGTAAGACCAGAATGTGCTAGCTGAGAAGCAGAGACATTAAGGTCAAAGGCTGTCTGTCTGCTGGAGAGAGACAGAGAAAGACTCATAGTAAGCACTTAATTCAGAAAGTGGTCTAATAGTAATAAGGATTATCGCTAAGAGGTTATTTGTAATCATGTGATTGTCTTTATGTTAACACAATTCAGAATCAATTAAGAAAATTACCCTTACAGGAGCTTTTGGCAGTATGTCCGTTTAATAAACAGACGTACAGAAGCACAAACAAAAATGTTGGTACAAAATGGCCGCTGAATTCTCAGCACTGAAGCATATAACAGGTAACGCATCAATGCCCCTTATGTGCTTTCATGTTGGCCGCTATTGGTGTTCAGTAGGGAATCAGACCCTGGGGTGATTTTGCCAGTGCAGTAGGTTCTTCGGTGTCCAGACTAATGTAGCACATTTGTTCAAATCCACAATGAATTTTCATTCGCATCAGATATCCCCAGGGGGGTATTCCACAAAACAGAATTTACCGAGTTTGCTCGATTACTGCACGAAGCAAAGAACAAGCAATAAGGAACAGTTCTTTTTTTCTTCAGTCCACGTCCCTGATTTAGGGAGGGTTCTGGGTTTTACTCAGTTGCAGTTGTACCGCTAACTCGGTGGCTCTGCTTTGTGATACAGGGCCCTGGTATGGGCCGATGCTGCTACACACTTTGTACAGGCTACCATAGTAACCCATTTTTGACTTTTTTTAGGGCCTTATGGCAGGACTGAGTCAGTCTTGGAGCTTGAAGAGATTGCTCATTTCTCACCGAAAGAGGTTGCAGGTGCTATGAGTGCAGTTTCCCATGTAGAATACTAATTTGTGTTTTGTTTAATTGGTGCAGCATAGGGTGAAGATTTAATTATAAAGGGATTTTTGGGATTTTTTTGGTTTACTGGGTTTTTTTACATTTTTTTTTTTCTTTTTAAAAAAAAAAATTCTGTGATGTTGCAAACTTTTAATTTGCTATTTGCTGCCAGTCAAAGATAAGAGCAATGCTGCAGTCGCTGATTATTTCTCTGCTCCTGTGCTGCCATGGAGATTTAAAAAAAAAAAAAAATTTAATTTTTTTTTGCCTTTATATTGCATTGCCACCCTTGACATTCTGGCACCTTCCATTAAAACGTAAGGGCCGCGCAAAGCAGCGCACGCACACCCTCTCTAAAGCACAATCCATTAACCGGTTGGCGGCTTGGCAAGCGTCAACCTGCCGTGGTTCAACACAAGGTTAATGGCAGCTTACGAACAACAGAAACTGCGTTGGTTCATGTATCGGACATGAAATCTATTAATATTATTATTATTAAAAAGCTAGTGTATGTGCAGCAGTAAATACAGTGCGGTTCACACACAGCGGTTGGCTCAGCGTAGGCATCGCAGGCCTATATGGATTGCCTCCGTTGTTTTGGGGTATCCGGTTCAGCCAGGCATTGCTGTCACAGCCGTCATAGCTCAGTTAAGCCTTCAGCTTGGCTTCTCGCTGCGGTCTGATTTCATTAGCATTGAAAGCAAATCCTTCAGGTCAGAAGTGATGATGGGAATTGATTCCACAATGCGGTGCCGTATATTGCTGGAAATTAAGATATAGGCCTAAAAAGGCTGCCGAGGAACTGCTCTCCTGACAGTTGACTTAATTAGACAGTAGTTTGAAGTAGATAATCACCATTAAACATTTTATGTGGTAATTGTGTGTACCGAGGGAAGCTGAAGAGCTGCTGCTAAAAAGCGCGGCGCTCATAAGAAAACACTTAGAGGAGGTAATGTCGAGCGAGGACGTGGCGAATGTACCATGTTCTTAAATACAAAAAAAGGTATCTGGAAATGTCTTAAGAAACGTTGAAGTAAAAAAAAAAAAAAAAAAAAAAAAAAATGCAGTCGGCACGGAAACGCTAAAGTGGGACGAAACGCGTTCTGAGGGATTACATTCGTGTTCCGTGCCAAGAATTCAGCCTTCAGTGGTAATAAAAAGCTCCTTAACACTGAATATAAATGCAAAACTGAGTCTGCTAAGAGTAAAGTGGATATGACACAGCTGAAATGAATGCTTTGGTTTTAATTGGTGAGAACTGAAACAAATTAGAATCACTTGAGGCAGAAGAAAAGCATTAGGCCTAGATGATGGATTTTTGCCCAGCAATTTTCTGCTGCAGATACTGTATGGAGGGCTCCATGTTCTCAGGACTTTTTGATCTTATCGAGGATTGGTTTAGAAACTTTTTTTCCCCCAATAACCGGCTCACTCTGAGTGCTGAGTGAATTTATCAGTCGCTACAGAGAATGCACACTGCAGGGGATTTCTGGTCAAATCAATTGTGCCACAGATTAGATCTTAGTGTTTACTGATTCTTAAGCAGACTTGGGATGTCCTACAGATCGTTGTATCAATCCCTGTACTTTCCGTTACTTTCTGTTAGATACACGGGCCGGAAAAGAAGCTTAAATGCTTTGTGGCATTTATTATTGCCAGTCTTAGCAACTGTTTTTATTGTAATGAGACTTCAAATCTTACTGTGTGCTTGACAAATGAAATAGTCTCACCCCATTGGCAAGTCTAACCTCATTTGCAGTGTTTTTGTCTCATTTAGAAAAAAAAAAGTGAAATAAGATTTGACGTCTATATATGAGACTAAAACCCTTGTTGAGATTTTTGGCTTTTGCCGTGCGAGGCAGATGGGAAGGGGGCTCCCTGGCGATCCGGCCCGATTCCCGCGCCGGTTCCCCAAATCTGCACGTGGGCCCCACCCCCGGCGCGTCGGTGTGAAAGCGCTCCCCCTGCGCCCGTCAGCTGACACACGGCGAGTGGGCGGGGTGTGTGCGCGGGGTGTGTGCGCGGGGTGTGTGCGCGGTGTGTGTGCGCGGTGTGTGTGCACGGGGTGTGTGCGCGGGGTGTGTGTGCGCGGGGTGTGTGCGCGGGGTGTGTGCGCGGGGTGTGTGCGCGGGCGGTGTGTGTGCGGGCGGTGTGTGCACGGGCGGTGTGTGTGCGCGGGGTATGTGTGCGCGGGCGGTGTGTGTGGGGGTGTGTGCGGGCGCGGGGTGTGTGTGTGCGGTGTGTGTGCGCGGGGTGTGTGCGCGGGGTGTGTGTGCGTGGGGTGTGTGTGTGCGCACACACGCGGGGTATGTGTGCGCGGGGTGTGTGTGCGTGGGGTGTGTGTGTGCGTGGGGTGTGTGTGTGCGCACACACGCGGGGTATGTGTGCGGGGTGTGTGCGCGGGGTGTGTGCGCGCGGGGTGTGTGCGCGGGGTGTGTGCGCGGGGTGTGTGCGCGTGGGGTGTGTGCGCGGGGTGTGTGCGCGGGGTGTGTGCGCGTGGGGTGTGTGCGCGGGGTGTGTGTGCGGGGTGTGTGCGCGCGGGGTGTGTGCGCGCGGGGTATGTGTGCGCGGGGTGTGTGTGCGCGGGGTATGTGTGCGCGGGGTGTGTGTGCGCGGGCGGTGTGTGCGCGGGGTGTGTGCGCGGGGTGTGTGTGCACGGGGTATGTGTGCGCGGGCGGTGTGTGTGGGGGTGTGTGCGGGCGCGGGGTGTGCGTGCGGGGTGTGTGCGCGCGGGGTGTGTGCGCGCGGGGTGTGTGCGCGGGGTATGTGCGCGGGGTGTGTGTGCGCGGGGTGTGTGCGCGGGGTGTGTGTGCGCGGGGTGTGTGTGCGCGGGGTGTGTGTGCGCGGCGCGGGGTGTGTGTGTGCGGCGCGGGGTGTGTGTGTGCGGCGCGGGGTGTGTGTGGGCGGTGTGTGTGTGCGCGGGGTGTGTGTGTGGGGGTGTGTGTGCGCGGGGTGTGTGTGTGGGGGTGTGTGTGCGCGGGGTGTGTGTGTGGGGGTGTGTGTGCGCGGGGTGGCTGCTCTCCAGCGCCCACGTGGGCCCTGCACCGACGGGCCAGCGCCTCACATGGAGGAGACGCGGGACGGGCTGTAAACAGCCTCGTGGGCCTCGTGTGGGGTCTCACACAGCGCCTGCTTTGTGCTGCGGGCTCCGCGCCTTTAATTAACACACTCCGGGACGCCCCAAAGGCCCCGGCTCCCTGCTGGGACACGTTTTAGTTATTCACGTTTTAGTTATGCACGTTTTTAGTTATGCACGTTTTAGATATTCACATTTTAGATATTCATGTTTTAGATATTGGTGTGTGTGCGTGTACGTGTGGGAGAGTGTGTATGCCAGTGTGAGTGCATTTGTGTGCGTGTGTGTGTGTGTGTGTGTGTGTGTGTGTGAGTGAGTGTGAGTGAGTGTGAGTGAGTGTGAGTGAGTGTGAGTGTGTGTGAGTGTGTGAGTGTGTGAGAGTGTGTGTGTGTGTGTGAGTGTGTCAGCGTGAGTGTGCTTGTGTGTGTGTGTGAGTGTGTCAGCGTGAGTGCTTGTGTGTGTGTGTGTGTGTGAGTGAGTTTCTGTGTGTGTGTGTGTGTCTGTGTGTGTGTGAGTGTGTCAGCGTGAGTGTGCTTGTGTGTGTGTGTGTGTGTGAGTGAGTGCCTGTGTGTGTGTCAGTGTAAGTGTCTTTTGTGTGTGTGAGTGTGTGTCTGTGTCAAGTGTGTGTGTGTGTGTCAGTGAGTGTGCTTGTGAGTGTGAGTGAGTGTATGTTTGTCAGTATGAGTGTGTGTGTGCCAGTGTAAGTGTGTGTGTGTGTCAGTGTGAGTATGTGTGTGTGTCAATGTAAGTGTTTGTGTGTGTTTGTCAGTGTGAGTGTGCTTGTGAGTGTGTGTGTGTGTGTGTGAGGGTGTATGTGCGTCAGTATGAGTGTGTGTTTGTCAGTGTGAGTGAGTTTGCGTGTGTGTATGTGTGTCGGTCTGAGGTTCTGTGAGTGAATTGTTCATGAATTGTTCTTCAGGCAGCATAATCCATGTCTGTACACTGGTTAGTGTTTTCTTGTGTCATATGGT
>NC_083770.1:45558461-45563461 GCF_963514075.1 Conger conger | reverse complement strand
GGAAAATGTGCCGTTTTATTTATTCATGCAAGCTGCTGCCTTTTATTAAATCAGCCCACACACGCAGGACTACTTACACGGCATACGTCAGTGCATAATGTAGCGAACACCCCGCCGTGATTGCGTTAAGTTAAATCGGGCGTCGGAGGCAGGGCGCTGACATCTAATATATGTGTAAATCCGTCTTCCAGGGGGGACGACTCTGTCGCCTGAGAACGAGGTGCGGGGCTGGAGTGGGCTTATGTGTGGCGTGACAGGAAACGGTTCTGACAGCACGGCCACTGCAGGCGTGGAGAGAGGCCTGTGTGAGGGGCACTGCAGGCGTGGAGAGGGGCCTGTGTGAGGGGCACTGCAGGTGTAGGTCAGCGGTATAGAACGGGTTCTGTATGCGGAGGACTTCAGGCGTAGGTTAGCGGTATAGAAAGGGTTCTGTATGAGGAGGACTTCAGGCGTAGGTTAGCGGTATAGAAAGGGTATAGAAAGGGTTCTGTATGAGGAGGACTTCAGGCGTAGGTTAGTGGTATAGAAAGGGTTCTGTATGAGGAGGACTTCAGGCGTAGGTTAGTGGTATAGAAAGGGTATAGAAAGGGTTCTGTATGAGGAGGACTTCAGGCGTAGGTTAGCGGTATAGAAAGGGTTCTGTATGAGAGGGACTTCAGGCATAGGTTAGCGGTATAGAAAGGGTTCTGTATGAGGAGGACTTCAGGCGTAGGTTAGCGGTATAGAAAGGGTTCTGTATGAGGAGGACTTCAGGCGTAGGTTAGCGGTATAGAAAGGGTTCTGTATGAGGAGGACTTCAGGTGTAGGTCAGCGGTATAGAAAGGGTTCTGTATGCGGAGGACTTCAGGCGTAGGTTAGTGGTATAGAAAGGGTTCTGTATGAGGAGGACTTCAGGTGTAGGTTAGTGGTATAGAAAGGGTATAGAAAGGGTTCTGTATGAGGAGGACTTCAGGCGTAGGTTAGCGGTATAGAAAGGGTTCTGTATGAGGAGGACTTCAGGCGTAGGTTAGCGGTATAGAAAGGGTTCTGTATGAGGAGGACTTCAGGCGTAGGTTAGCGGTATAGAAAGGGTTCTGTATGAGGAGGACTTCAGGCGTAGGTTAGCGGTATAGAAAGGGTTCTGTATGAGAGGGACTTCAGGCATAGGTTAGCGGTATAGAAAGGGTTCTGTATGAGGAGGACTTCAGGTGTAGGTCAGCGGTATAGAAAGGGTTCTGTATGTGGAGGACTTCAGGCGTAGGTTAGCGGTATAGAAAGGGTTCTGTATGAGAGGGACTTCAGGCGTAGGTTAGCGGTATAGAAAGGGTTCTGTATGAGGAGGACTTCAGGCGTAGGTTAGTGGTATAGAAAGGGTATAGAAAGGGTTCTGTATGAGGAGGACTTCAGGCGTAGGTTAGCGGTATAGAAAGGGTTCTGTATGAGGAGGACTTCAGGCGTAGGTTAGCGGTATAGAAAGGGTTCTGTATGAGGAGGACTTCAGGCGTAGGTTAGCGGTATAGAAAGGGTTCTGTATGAGGAGGACTTCAGGTGTAGGTCAGCGGTATAGAAAGGGTTCTGTATGTGGAGGACTTCAGGCGTAGGTTAGCGGTATAGAAAGGGTTCTGTATGAGAGGGACTTCAGGCGTAGGTTAGCGGTATAGAAAGGGTTCTGTATGAGGAGGACTTCAGGCGTAGGTTAGCGGTATAGAAAGGGTTCTGTATGAGGAGGACTTCAGGCGTAGGTTAGCGGTATACAAAGGGTTCTGTATGAGGAGGACTTCAGGCGTAGGTTAGCGGTATAGAAAGGGTTCTGTATGAGGAGGAGTTCAGGTGTAGGTTAGCGGTATAGAAAGGGTTCTGTATGAGGAGGACTTCAGGTGTAGGTTCGCGGTATAGAAAGGGTTCTGTATGAGGAGGAGTTCAGGCGTAGGTTAGCGGTATAGAGTCCTGTTTTCATTTTTATTCATGAGGCACGGGTGCAGAAATGAGCATAATGCTCCTCCTTCCAGCCATGAGTCGTCGTGCCACCTTTGACCTGGATCAGCATGTAAAACCTCATGATTCCACAAGCGTCCGGGTTTCATATCGGAGGGCTTTTCTCCCCTGATCCCCTCGTGCGAGGAGGATAAGAGATACCTGGGAAGCTGAAAGCAGCATTTTCCTGTCACCTTTCCTTTGCCAACAGCGATGGGGAACCGCGCCGTGGGCAGTTTTGACCTTTCCAGTTTCATATTGGCTCCATAAAGGGCATACGTAGTAATTCTTGAAACCGCGGTTGTTGTTGGACGCTTCCGCCTCTTTTCAGCCCTTATTAATTTTCTTTTGTCACGCCGAAAAGTGTTATTGTTCCTGGGATAACGGCCTTTGTGACCGCGCCTGGCGTGACCCTTCTCCCACCTTTTCAACGCCGCCTCTGCTTTGTTTGTCGATTTAATTTGGATCCGGACGCCGTGTTTGCCGAGAGATAATGGCCCGCGCTCTCGTGTGCGCGTTTGTGCCGTCTCCAGGCTGGCCGGCGGGTCGTTACGGAGCGGAGCGGAGCGGCAGGGAGTGAGGGGGGAGCGGGTTGCGGGATTGGATTGAGGAGCGCTCCTCGTCAGGAGTGATTATACTCTACCCCAGAGCCGCGGGGACTTAGCGGACCGCCGGAGATGGAGCGGTGGAGTATAAATTTCACACTGTAATTATTTTGCTGGTTACACTCCCAGTTTTTCCTCTTTTTTTTGTTTTTTCTCTCCCGTCAGTGTGAGGCGTCGAGCCCCATTCCTCCCCGCTAAGCGGCTTTTTGGCCTTCCGGTTTTCTTTCTGCGCTCCGGTGCCTTGATCCCACTGCACTCCGGCGCTCCCCATGTTTGCCCCGTTTCACCGGCCCAGGAAGCGTCTGGTAAAACGCAGGAAATTGAGAGACTTGTGTTAAACGCCGGCGGGCGGGGCATTGTTCCCGCCACACGCTGCGGTCTTCTCCCTGACGAGAGAAGCGCCCGTCTCCTCGTTGCCATGACGTCATCTGAGCTCGGTCACCTCAGCTTGGAGTTTGTTTTGTTTTCGCTCAGACAGATGCTAGGTGGCAAATTTCCTGATTCTACCAATTAGTTGTTGAAATGACTCGAGGAGTTTTTTTTTTTTTTTTGCCCAACACAAATGGATGCTTTTGTTTGTTTTGTTTTGCAAGTCGGCCACCATGGAACACCTGGCGTAATTTTTTTAATTGAATGAAATGATGAGAGATTTATTTACTTCAACTGTCTTTCACCTATTGGGGCGTTCAGGGTGTTATCGGAAGCGGGAAGTCCAGGTGTTCGCGCAGACAATCGTGCATCTCGCGAGGGGCTTCACGCTAAAATGTTTTTCAAGGAGCACATGCTCTCCAAATTTGAAAAATTCAGGCGCGCGCTAATGCATCCCAATTAGTGCATGTGCTCCTGAAATTATTTTTCCGGTTGGCACGCATCACTGTTCTCAAGCATATGCTCGTAAAAAGGGAGCACAGTAGAGCCCTGCTCAATGCGTAGGCTTTGCCTACGAGCTCAGCGGTCTGCCTCCTTCCATTTTACATTCTTTGCTCTATTCTGACGGAAAGAGAAGTCAGAGAGGTGACGGATAGCATTTGCATATGACCGAGAGTCCGAGACTCGTATGCAAATCCCGCGGGCCACCTCTCTCGTCTGCATTTATTAGATTATTTATTAATTTGAGCGCGCGTCGGTTTGGCCCCCGAAGCCAGTTGGCTGACCTTCCTCAGCAGGGAGCCGTAATTACTCTGAAGATCTATGGAAGTTGTAAAAGCACTTGTTAAATCAGTGGCCTGTTGTTCTCCGAATGACGGATGGTGCTTTGTGGGCAGATGGGACAATTCAGTGTATAGATGCACTTCAGTGTATAGCTTGTTAGCGCAAGGCTTTGCCGTGGGGCGGTACAGTATGTAGCTGCTCTTTTAGCCCCTTAGTCCAACACTTTACAGTGGGTCAGTACAGTGTTTAGCCTGTTAGCCCAAGGCTTTACAGAGGGGCAGTACAGTGTTTAGCTGTGCTTTTAGCCCGTTAGCCCAAGGCTTTACAGAGGGGCAGTACAGTGTTTAGCCTGTTAGCCCAACGCTTTACAGTGGGGCAGTGCAGTGTGTAGCTGTGCTTTTAGCCCGTTAGCCCAAGGCTTTACAGAGGGGCAGTACAGTGTGTAGCTGCGTTAGCCCAAGGCTTTACAGTGGGGCAGTACAGTGTGTAGCTGCGTTAGCCCGTTAGCCCAAGGCTTTACAGAGGGGCAGTACAGTGTTTAGCTGTGCTTTTAGCCCATTAGCCCAAGGCTTTACAGAGGGGCAGTACAGTGTTTAGCTGTGCTTTTAGCCCGTTAGCCCAAGGCTTTACAGAGGGGCAGTACAGTGTTTAGCCTGTTAGCCCAACGCTTTACAGTGGGACAGTGCAGTGTTTAGCTGTGCTTTTAGCCCGTTAGCCCAAGGCTTTACAGAGGGGCAGTACAGTGTTTAGCTGTGCTTTTAGCCCGTTGCCCAAGGCTTTACAGAGGGGCAGTTCAGTGTTTAGCTGTGCTTTTAGCCCATTAGCCCAAGGCTTTACAGAGGGGCAGTACAGTGTTTAGCTGTGCTTTTAGCCCGTTAGCCCAAGGCTTTACAGAGGGGCAGTACAGTGTTTAGCTGTGCTTTTAGCCCGTTAGCCCAAGGCTTTACAGAGGGGCAGTACAGTGTTTAGCCTGTTAGCCCAACGCTTTACAGTGGGGCAGTGCAGTGTGTAGCTGTGCTTTTAGCCCGTTAGCCCAAGGCTTTACAGAGGGGCAGTACAGTGTTTAGCTGTGCTTTTAGCCCGTTAGCCCAAGGCTTTACAGTGGGGCAGTGCAGTGTTTAGCTGTGCTTTTAGCCCGTTAGCCCAAGGCTTTACAGTGGGGCAGTACAGTGTTTAGCTGTGCTTTTAGCCCGTTAGCCCAAGGCTTTACAGTGGGGCAGTGCCGTGTGTAGCTGCGTTAGCCCAAGGCTTTGCAGTGGGACAGGCCTTCTGTTCCCTCTACTGAAGCAC
>NC_083770.1:45553461-45555961 GCF_963514075.1 Conger conger | reverse complement strand
ACAAGACACACGGGCACAGACACAAACAAGACGTGGGCACAGACTCAAACAAGACACACGGGCACAGACTCAAACAAGACACACGGGCACAGACACAAACAAGACACACGGGCACAGACTCAAACAAGACACACGGGCACAGACACAAACAAGACACACGGGCACAGACACAAACAAGACACGCGGGCACAGACACAAACAAGACACGCGGGCACAGACACAAACAAGACACGCGGGCACAGACACAAACAAGACGTGGGCACAGACACAAACGAGACACACGGGCACAGACTCAAACAATACACACGGGCACAGACACAAACGAGACGTGGGCACAGACACAAACGAGATGTGGGCACAGACACAAACGAGATGTGGGCACAGACACAAACGAGACACGCGGGCACAGACACAAACAAGACACACGGGCACAGACACAAACAAGACGTGGGCACAGACACAAACAAGACACACGGGCACAGACACAAACAAGACGTGGGCACAGGCACAAACGAGACGTGGGCACAGACACAAACGAGATGTGGGCACAGACACAAACAAGACACACGGGCACAGACACAAACGAGATGTGGGCACAGACACAAACAAGACACACGGGCACAGACTCAAACAAGACACACGGGCACAGACACAAACAAGACGTGGGCACAGACGCAAACAAGACGTGGGCACAGACACAAACGAGACGTGGGCACAGACACAAACAAGACACGCGGTCAATCACTCATAAGCCCCTCCCCCCTTCAGTCTGCCACCTCAACTCTGAAAAGGCAAAGACTGCCTGTACAAACACATAGGTGGCAGACATTTCAGCTTGAAGCGGATTTTCACACTGGCATTAAAATGGATTATTTTATTTAGTTCAGCATCGTATGTGCCGTTTTATTGGTAATAACGCTTAACATTCTCAAATAAATGTTCCGAATCAGCCTTTTTATAGTTCTCCGGGACTCAGCACGGCGTCATATTAATTAAATGTGGCACATGAACGCGTAAGCTTTTACAGGTGACTGCCGTTGAAACACTCTGTCTGGGTTATTGCTCGGTAATTTATTGCTCCCTGCATTAAAGAACCCGGCATAAGGTGCTGTCACCACTCCAGTGCCCAGGTGATTGGGTATTTAAATAACGCCAGTCGTGATGTACATTGCAGGGTAATTGTTGTGCCCATCGGTGCAGCTCTAAAAATGTTTGTCCAGCTACGCACGCTGCCTCACAGTTAATAGCAGCAGGGAGGACTGTGTTATGTTTTTATTTTTTTTATTTTCTTATTTAAAACTATATTTTGGTGTCCAACATGTGACTGTGTATATCCAATTCCCACCCTAATTACTTGGACTGTCCAATTATCTCCCCAAGATAATTGGAGTAGCCCCCACCGAACAGGACACGCAGCTAGCCGGAAGGTCTTGAAGCCCTTCACAACAATACGAGTGACGTAAAGGCCTTGTGGCAGTTGGAAGAAGTGAGTTCCTCGGTGGCGCCCCCTGCAGGCCACTCCTGTATTGCCCTATTTCTCCTTCACCAGCGCCTCCATTAACAGTGTGGGCTTTAGATTAAGTGGTTATTTAGAAAATTTATGCAACACATTATTTACCCCCCTCCGGCCCAGCTCAAAGAGATTAATGCGTGCTGAGTCATTCGGAGCGTTATAATGACAGGGTGGGTGAGGTTTCGGGCGCTCTGCGGCATTAGCCCACACTCGGCGTACCAGGCCTAATCCGGACCGTTTCCATGGCGGCGGGCGCACCCGCGGTGCTTCCCGCGCGTCTCCCGGAGCCCGACCTCCGCTTACCGAACCCCCGGGCCCCGCGCGGTCCCCCGGGGGCCGGGCCGCGGAGGGGAGGGGAGAGGGGAGGCCAGCCGGCCGCATTGTTTCGGGCGAGAGTGTGGGCGGATGGGATCAGGCCGGGGCTAATAGCGCTACGGCGCGCTGGCTCTCCCCCGTCGCGCCGGTGAGCGGAAACAAAAGCGACCTTTTGTTTTCGCGTGTGATTGCGGGACGAGGTCTGCGGCGCGCCGGCGCCTCTCTCGTCCAGCTGTGCCCGCCGCAGGGCGCTCCAGCTTCCTCGCAGAGGAGCGAGATGACGACACGGTCTCATCCGTCAGGCCGGCGTCCCGCTCTCCGGCCCGGTCGCCATACTTAAATACAGGGAGAGGAACGAGTGTCATTCCTCACCGCTGATGGCAGTGGAGAGTGTTTATTCCCCCATCGGTTTGCACATAGTTTTTTCTTTACACAGATTTGTTAGTACTGTGTAGAGGTTTATCAGAGTTCGCCAACTTCAGTGAAAAGCGTAAAGTCATAAAACCATGTTTTCCGAACAGTGCAACTTTCATGAATAACTAAAAAATAACTTGCAGATCAGCTTTGGTGTGTGTGTGTGTGTGTAAAGTATAATTCCTTCCATATTCATAAAGAACTTGGTACTAGTCACATACGTGATCCATTTCAGCGTACAGTGACATGGTAACAGTG
>NC_083770.1:45545961-45548461 GCF_963514075.1 Conger conger | reverse complement strand
ATGGGTGAATGAGAAGCATCAATTGTACAGCGCTTTGGATAAAGGCGCTATATAAATGCAGACATTTATCATATCTTTATACAAATCTATATAATGTTGTCAATGCATATGAAGTCTGGCCAGGGACCCCCTACAGTACCTTCAAGGACCCCCAGTGGCCCTCGGCCCTCTCTGTGGAAGACCATAAGCTCAGGAAGGACAGTCTTGAGCGTGAGTCTTTCCACAGCCAGAGACGAAGAGTAAAAACCAGAGGGAAACGGAGAAGGAAATGAGGCCACCCCAAGTCCTCGGCTGCTTCCTCCTATCCCATCACATCTGTGGCTTTCTGTCATAATAAGAGTCCCTCTCAATCCACACGCAGAATTAAAGGCTCAGTGGGATTCTGACTGAATTAAACGCATCATGTCAGTGTCTGCATTTCCACTGAAAATATAAAAACGTTCCCACGAAAAAAGTGCCTTTGGCAGAACATCAGAGTGCCTGTGGGGAAAAAGTGTCCTGAAAGGTGTTTGGCCACTGATTGACTTGTCATCCACAGACAAGTATTCAAATGTTCCCTTCAGTTCTTAATAGCTTTATAGAAGGACCCACTTTTATTTAATTATGAAAGAACAGCTCATGGCTATGAGGGGTTGAAGTGATACAATTTATTAAATAAATACTGAATCAGTTAAATTGCGGTCAAACGAAATGTTGAATCAAATTTGATTCGAAATGTGGCTAATTTTTAGGCAGTGAAATTAAATATAGTTTGTTCCTGTAAAACGTTATCAAATTATGATAATCCCTCGGTGATAAAATTATTTACGAATTATTTTATCGTTCTATTTCATCACATTGACTTTTATTTATTCACTGGCAGTTTAATCGATTTGTAGATCTGCAATTCTAATTGCCACCGCAGTTCTGCTTTCAACACCACATTTATGTACCTGTTCAAGGACCTTTTCAGTTTCAGCATGTGTCAGTCAGATTGTCCCGCCCACTAGCGTAGACTGTGTCTTTGCACCCCGCGATCGACAGCTCTTCCTGTTTGAACTACACAGCCACGGGACCCAGTGCTCTCCTGTTTCTGCGCAGGGTGAGTGCCCGTTATGGAAAAGAGGTTTGCTTGTGATGCGATTTCACTGTGTGAGCTCAAAGAGGCAGTCTTTCTACAATTCCTTCCGGAATTCCGTTCTACTGTAAATATAAAGTAGAAAGTCGGCAGTCTCATTAATAGCGGTGCCCGAAAAATGTAATTTATTGACTAAATCTGGATGCGGGTTGTTGGAAAAAAAAGTCCAGCAGTGCCCTTGTCGGTAATGATCACTCGAGTCTCAGCTGGGGACTGCTCGAGCAGAGCAGCAAGGCCTGGCTAATATACTGTAACGCCGCAGTTTTCTATTTGTATGGAAATGGCCGCTTCCATCAGCACTTTGGGAAGCAGGACTGGGAGTCTCCGGGTCACCGGTGGCAGATGGCCGTGCCAGGAGTGGGCCTTTTTCGGTTTGGCTACAGCGGGGCTCTCGTTAACCTCCGGAAGGATCACCCAAAAATGCAGAACGGGTGCGCGACCCGAGCGCTTCTTACACGACAGGCGCGGGTTCAGACGAGGGTCTGTTCGTTCAGCCCTCGAGGGGGTCGTATGGGGGCGGCACGGGGCCAGAGCAGACCGTACTTGTTCCGGTGTGAGGTCGTGCTTAATTTGCATTGATTTTCTACGACGCGCTCCTGGAAATAATTGCGCTGTGACGACCCATTTCTTTGGCGCAGCACATATAAGCGGAACCTGATTGATTGCGACGTTGGCTCAGGCGGTAAGAGCCGTCCGTCGTCTGGCAGTCGGAGAGTCAGCGGTTTAATCCCACCCAGGGTGTGTCGAAGTGTCCCTGAGCAAGACACCTAACCCCCAAATGCTCCCGAGGAGCTGGTCGGTGCCTTGCATGGCAGCCAATCGCCATTGGTGTGTGAGTGTGTGTATGAATGGGTGAATGAGAAGCATCAATTGTACAGCGCTTTGGATAAAGGCGCTATATAAATGCCAACCATTTACCATTTACCATTGCCGTTGTCCAATCGGCTGCTGTCGTAAGGGTGCGTATGGACGGCATGCAACTGGCCAGTCAACAGCCATCCATCCATCCATCCATTATCTGAACCCGCTTATCCTGATCAGGGTCGCAGGGGGGCTGGAGCCTATCCCAGCATACATTGGGCGAAAGGCTGGAATACACCCTGGACAGGTCGCCAGTCCATCGCAGGGCACACACACCATTCACACACACACTCATACCTACGGGCAATTTAGACTCTCCAATCGGCCTAACCTGCATGTCTTTGGACTGTGGGAGGAAACCGGAGTACCCGGAGGAAACCCACGCAGACACGGGGAGAACATGCAAACTCCACACAGAGAGGCCCCGGCCGACGGGGATTCGAACCCAGGACCTCCTTGCTGTGAGGCGGCAGTGCTACCCACTGCACCATCCGTGCCTCCCCAGTCAACAGCCAGTTTTTT
>NC_083770.1:45515961-45538461 GCF_963514075.1 Conger conger | reverse complement strand
CCTGTGCAGCTTCATTCCTGTCTGCAGGACCCAGATTACACGGTGTTGGTCTCTCCCCCTCTCCCTGATGGATATTCACACTGGAACACTAACCACATACCTGTATATTGGATTATTATATCTTATATCTTAGTCAGTTGTATGAAAAGGAGTTTGGAAAAGGCGACTATTGCGAGGCTGAATGGCCTCCCTGTTATGTTATGTATGTTTTATTGTACAAGTTTTACACTCTTATCCTGGGGTCTTGCAATATAAGAACCTACTGTGCATGTTAATCTGCTTCATATGACAGATCCGCCTAGCAACTTTCCCACATTAACGAGTGTATATGCAACATCACTTAAGCACAATTGAAAGTAACTATACTGTATACTCTACAGTAAATAATAGTGCAGTTCAGTTCAGCAATGTTTGATAACGAAATATTTGATTTTCAATTTATATTGAAGATACAGTATCTTGGAAAAAAAGTGGAGTTTGGCTTGTGAATAAAAACGATTTTCCCCCGCTTAGGGCGAAAGTAATAAAAGAACGAGACAGAGATAAAGGAAGAGGGCGGGCAAAAAGAGTGTACTCTCTCAAAATGGGATTCGCTCCCCCTGTCTGTTATAAACCAATATATCTCCATCAGGAGTGGGTGCTAGGCCAAAGTAATATCGCTGCACCCTTCAAGGGAACCCTTTCAACTGACTTCTGGGGGAAAAAAAAAAAAACCCAAACAAACACAATTTAACATTTTAAAGCAGGGCTTTTGAACGCGGGGTAATGGCGGAATAAGGAGCCGCGTTAAGCTGCTGGCGTCTTGAGCGCCGCTTCCCGACGCCGCCATCTGCTGCGGGAGGCTTTGGAGCGGTTAGACGGTGTTATTTCAGAGAGACCTGACCTTCACGCAGACCGCACTGATTATAGAAAGAAACGGTTTGGGCTTCGATGCGGCCCTGCGGCGGGACGTGACTCACGGTGAGAGTTTCTCCCCGAGTGCGTGGTGTGCCTCTCCGCGTGATGCGCTGTGCTCGCTGCGCGCTCCTCCTCCTCCTCCTCCTCCTCCTCCGGCGGACGCAGGGGTCAGCGCACGGCCGTGTGCGGGAAACAGAGCAGACGAGACGAGTTAACCGCTCCCCCCCCCCCCCCCCTCCCCACCGCCCCCGCGGCCCCTTCAGGGGCATCACTTCCTCTCCCGCGGAGATCCGCGCCCTCGCCATGACAACACGGCCCCCGGCGTTTCTGGAAAGGGCCGCCGGCGCAGGAAGCTCCAGGAGTGCCCTTCGCGCGGATAATGAGGCGGGAGAGCGGACGGCGCCGATCGAACCTGAGTCCCGCTGCACGAGGAGGAGCAGGCCTCTTCCCCTCGCCGCCTGCCGCACGAACCCACGCCGGCAGGAGGGGCGGCCAGAGATAACGAAATGAAACGGGGGGCCGCGTCCGTCTGAATGAAGCTCGGGTGAAATTAACGGAATCAATCTCGGGGTCTTGGACACTTCGTCAGCGCGTGGTCACGAGTAGGAGTTTTATGGTATCGATCTCCGCCTCTCTGTACGTCTTCCAGAGAGAGAAGGATGGCCTTGCAGCCCAGGTGGGCTGAAACGAAGGAGGAGATGGGGGGGAGGGGGGGGGGAGAGAGAGAGAGAGGGACGCTCTGGCCCAGCACCAGATCCCCACGGACCACTGAAGGACACCCCACCCCCCCAGGGGGTCCCTAGGCCCGGCTGGCAGCACTCCATATCTATTAAATTCATAACGGAGTGGGACACGCGCCGGCTCCCATCCAGTGCCCCAGCACTCCTCCAGCTCCTGTGATTCCCGCGGGAGATCGAGGCGTGCCGGGCCGCCGGTGACAGGCGCGGCCCCTGCTGGAGCGTTGGTGGGACGGGTACCCCGCTCTCCACAGGAGCAGCGTTCACCCGGGGCTAATGAGAGCCCAGGGGACCCGGGGAGAGGGAAGGAGGGCGAATTGAATTCCGCGTTCGGCCGGGGAGAGTGGGGTGTCAGTGAGCACTTGGATCGTCTCTGAATGAGGGTGGGAAATTGAGCGCATTAGCGGCTCACGTGCCTCTGTTTGCCCACGTGACTGACGCCCCAGGGGACTTCGGGGAGATGCCTGGCATGTGCAGAAAACGTGGAGATGAGTGTAGGTGACAGCCCGGGGTGGGACAGGAGACCGCTGAATCGCAGATGGATCACACCCGGCTTGCTAGCCTGTCAGTGCTGGACGGTCCTGTAGATAGCCTGTTAGCCTGTCGGTGCTGGGCGGTCCTGTAGATAGCCTGCTAGCCTGTAGGTGCTGTACGGTCCTGTAGATAGCTTGTTAGCCTGTCGGTGCTGGACGGTCCTGTAGATAGCCTGTTAACCTGTAGGTGCTGGACGGTCCTGTAGATAGCCTGTTAGCCTGTCGGTGCTGGACGGTCCTGTAGATAGCTTGTTAGCCTGTCGGTGCTGGACGGTCCTGTAGATAGCCTGTTAGCCTGTCGGTGCTGGACGGTCCTGTAGATAGCCTGTTAGCCTGTCGGTGCTGGACGGTCCTGTAGATAGCCTGTTAGCCTGTCGGTGCTGGACGGTCCTGTAGATAGCCTGTTAGCCTGTCGGTGCTGGACGGTCCTGTAGATAGCTTGTTAGCCTGTCGGTGCTGGACGGTCCTGTAGATAGCCTGTTAGCCTGTCGGTGCTGGACGGTCCTGTAGATAGCCTGTTAGCCTGTAGGTGCTGGACGGTCCTGTAGATAGCCTGTTAGCCTGTCAGTGCTGGGCGGTCCTGTAGATAGCCTGTTAGCCTGTAGGTGCTGGACGGTCCTGTAGATAGCCTGTTAGCCTGTAGGTGCTGGACGGTCCTGTAGATAGCCTGTTAGCCTGTAGGTGCTGGACGGTCCTGTAGATAGCCTGTTAGCCTGTAGGTGCTGGACGGTCCTGTAGATAGCCTGTTAGCCTGTAGGTGCTGGACGGTCCTGTAGATAGCCTGTTAGCCTGTCAGTGCTGGGCGGTCCTGTAGATAGCCTGTTAGCCTGTCGGTGCTGGACGGTCCTGTAGATAGCCTGTTAGCCTGTCGGTGCTGGACGGTCCTGTAGATAGCCTGTTAGCCTGTAGGTGCTGTACGGTCCTGTTGATAGCTTGTTAGCCTGTCGGTGCTGGACGGTCCTGTAGATAGCCTGTTAGCCTGTAGGTGCTGGACGGTCCTGTTGATAGCTTGTTAGCCTGTCGGTGCTGGACGGTCCTGTTGATAGCTTGTTAGCCTGTCGGTGCTGGACGGTCCTGTAGATAGCCTGTTAGCCTGTAGGTGCTGTACGGTCCTGTAGATAGCTTGTTAGCCTGTCGGTGCTGGACGGTCCTGTAGATAGCTTGTTAGCCTGTCGGTGCTGGGCGGTCCTGTAGATAGCTTGTTAGCCTGTCGGTGCTGGACGGTCCTGTCGATAGCCTGTTAGCCTGTCGGTGCTGGACGGTCCTATAGATAGCCTGTTAGCCTGTAGGTGCTGGACGGTCCTGTAGATAGCTTGTGAGCCTGTCGGTGCTGGACGGTCCTGTAGATACACTGTTAGCCTGTCGGTGCTGGACGGGGAAATACCCAACTGGGGACTCAACTGCACAGGTATGCTGGAATTGGGTATCTGAAGTGTGTGTGTGTGTGTGTGTGTGTGGTGTGTGTGGTGTGTGTGGTGTGTGTGGTGTGTGTGTGTGTGTGTGTATCTGTCTGTGTATGTTTATGGTTGGGTGTGTGCATAAAAATCTGAACTGGAAAGGGAGTGGTTTCCTCATCTTTTGAGAATCTACAAAACAGTTTTTGTGCGACGGCATATACAGCACTTACACTGCGCTTAATCAGATGAGCCGACCGCGATGTGAGAGTGCGATGAGGTGTGAGCTCCATGAGATGACTGTAGATTGATGAAAATGATATTTCCCATTCGATGTTGATTATGCATTACCCCTGCTGTTATTCCTCTGCAGGCTGCCGTCAGCGGCGTGGATGTTGCCGTGGAACTGAAAGTCTGGCGCATTTCTCACAGTTTTCCGGATCATTCTGTGTGGATTGGGAATGAATTGTTTGCCTTTTCCATGAAGCACATCATTGATTTTGGACGTTAGCGGAAATGTAGCCTGCCCACACATTCCACCGTCAGCCAGTGCCTTTTTCCATGACGCCTCATTTACTTTTCCACTGTGGTAAAAGCTGTAAAATTATTTGGGGTGGGTGGTTGAAAGCTTTAATATGGGAGATGTATTTTGCCCTAGCTGAAGTAGGATCGGATATTTGGCTCAGTGGAAGAAAAAAAAAACTCAGCCCTTTTTTTTTTTTATGCCAAATTTTCTACAAACGTACAAACGTAATTCATGAGAAAAAATCTAATTTAATCTCATAACAGGCTGATAAGCCCGGATAATTGCATTTTCCTTCTTTATTACCATCATCAGCATGATTTTTATTGTTATTATTATCTAGTTATTCCATATTACGAATCCCAGGAAGAGCCCTGCTAATGCGAAAGAAATGAGGAAATAAATCAGGGAGAGATTGCGTCCTGGAGGTGGGTTAACCACCGAGAGAAATAAATGGGCTGTTTTGAGAATTGTACACCCTCTTCTTTTCAGAGAGAGGTGCAGAAAGAGAACAAGTGTAATGAAAAGGGGAGGGAAAGAGTAAGAGAGAGAGAGAGCGGGAGAGAGTGGTGTTGGGGGGGGTGAAAATGGGCGAGCTGGTGAGGCCAGAATGGAAGAGGAGGAGAGGAGAGGAGAGGAGGGGAGGGGAGGGGAGGGAGGGAGGGAGGGATGCTTTTAGCTGCGTTTGAAGTCTCACATCACAGGCCATGTTGCTCTCCGGCTCTTAATACACACACACTCTGCATTTGGAGCCCTTGCCTCCTGTGGCGCAAATGACATTGATTTCAGTGGATCGAGGGTGCAGATAAGAGCCGGAATGGATGACGTGAGCACGCGCGTAGGCGCTGTGTGCGGTGTCGGGAGTTTATTGTTTTGTTTTCTCCTTTTTTTTTTTGTTGCGTCATCGGACACCGTCGGTCTCGCTTCGTTCACTTTCTCGGCAGGCTACCTTGTTAAATAGGAACAGTTGCATATCGTTGCTGTTCTGTGTGCCGTTGGGAGCAGATCACTGTGTGTAATGCCTTTTCCGCCTGATGGATGCGTTCAAATCAACTGCTCCAACTGCCAGTTTGTGTTCCGTGCCTCTGCACCACACGCCCTGTGATTGGTCGCTTTTCAGTGCGGCTTTCTCTCTTAAGCCAATCGGCGGGAGGTCCCTGAAGAGTTAACTGGGCCCTGTTAGTCCCTAATGGAGTCCATATTGACTTCATGCAGGAGTAAGTGGTTAACGGATGGTGATTTATGCTGCCCGTGAGAAGAACGCAGACCTGTTCTCCTGTGGTCTCACACAAACACACCCGCTTCGTGTCTCAAAGTCTCCAGTCGTCTCTCAAAGCACTTTTTTGGCAGAACCGCAGCCCCTAATACATCTGTTTGTCCTGAAGTGAAAGGAGACCTTTCCTGTTTTTAGTTTTAATATATTTGATCTTACGTTTAGCAACAGGAAATAAGTAACATAAGATTTCTCAGAGTTCGGGACAAATTGATGAATCAGAGGCCACGGTTTTGTCCGCCACTGATGTAAAACCTGAACAAAAATGTCAGTCAGTTGTTTCCGTTTGAAACGGATACGTGCCTGAAGGAGTGCCAAGTGAACTCTAAGTACGCAGAGAGTGTCGTCAACACGGCCGATTCCGTTTTTCAAGTGAGTAAACAAATTCCTTGGAAGTTTTGAGTCACGGCGTCTTAATAACGTTGATTAAAAGTTGTTTATGTTATTTGAAGTGTCTGTGAATTTGTTCCTCTGAAAGGCGGAAAAAAGGAGCGAGAACAAGTCGTCAGATTAAAGAAGACGTTTACATTTCAGTCTCTGTACTTGAGCTCCACTTCAGAGTCGGTAAACGGTCCCCAACATACGGCTTGAAGCCGTACCCTTTGGGTTGCCTTCGCCCTGCACTGCAATCACAGCCTTTCTTCGCGGGCGTCTGGTGGAAAATATTTTCATGCTAACGGCAGCTGCCATCCGCAGAAGAGACCACCGTCCTCTTCCTGACAAAAGATGGAGGACTGGGATCAGGAGAGGGGCGGCCCGCCACATCTGTGTCTCCCGTCGAGTGCTTGGAGTGACGGACTCCACGGAGCGGTAATTAGAGAGAGAGAGAGACGGAGAGGTGAGCGGGATAGAGGGAGGAGGGATAACGTGAGCGCGCATCAGTGGCGTATTATCCGCTCGAGTACTTTCACTGCATCTCTCCACAGCGGGTATTCCGCTTTGCCCCCTGCCTTTGGCTTTGCCCCCCGCCTTTGGCTTTGCCCCCCTGCCTTTGGCTTTGCCCCCCGCCTTTGGCTTTGCCCCCCGCCTTTGGCTTTGCCCCCCGCCTTCCCTGGGCTGCAGCGTCAAGTGTCCCTGAGCCAGACGCCTAACCCCCAAATGCTCCTGGCGAGCCGGTTGGTGCCTTGCATGGCAGCCAATCGCCGTCGGTGCGTGAGTGTGTGTATGAATGGGTGAATGAGAAGCGTCAATTGTGCAGCGCTTTGGATAAAGGCGCTATATGAATGCCAATCGTTTACCCTTTACCATGTTGTTGAGTAATGGCCAGTCACTTGCTAATCACTTGTTAACCACCGGTGGTGCCCCCAACGTCTGGACTGATGTCTTCGTTTTGATTGAGGGGTTTAATAGCTCTGTAATGGAGGGTAGGCTTCATGACGTGTACTTCGGGGCTGTTGTCACTTAGTGATTTACTACGTTTCCTTTAACTTTCCAGGCATCGCGAATAACGACTAAAACGGTGTATCTGCTGACCTTATGACGGAACGTAGAAAAACATGGCTGTCGTCTTGTTTACAGGCAGCTGGTGGATGACATTCAGTGAGCTGTTTTAACCTGAAGGTTTCATAATGAGTCTGTCCTCAGGCCCTCTGTGGAGTGGGAGGGACACTCCCCTCCGGTTCACATCTCAGTGATGACAAACAACACTGTGACATGCCCCCCCTCGCCCCCCCTCTTTTCCACATCCGATAGCTACGGCGGGATCCACATTTCCTCGCTCCTTAAAAGCTCTCAGTATGACTGGTAATTACTTTTGACTTTGTTCAGATTGTCACCAGATTGTCACCCCCCCCCCAGTGCACTGGAGTGACACAGCCCCGTTTAAAGGTTTCCCATGTAATTAATTTTCCTGCACGTGTGAAATAGAGGCTGTATAAAGGCTAATTGATTTTTGCTTCGGGAGTTCCCGAAAATGCAAGCTAGGCAACCACAGCTTCATTTTAGCAGAGCTGTTGCAAGCGACCGAAACACCAGTGTGAGTTAGCTGCAGGAAAACTGGAGGGAAGAGTGAAAAAACGCTGATTCCTCGGAGAGCCCGCGCAAGTTCTGCCTACCGTGCAGTTTTCATGGCGGTGTCGACGCATTACTTGTCCAGAGTTGGGATTGCTCGGTGGCACATGTGGGTGAGGTGATGCTGCCCGGGGGAGGGGAGGGGGCAGTCAATGGTAAATGGTGTACGATTGGCGTTTATATAGCGCCTTTATCCAAAGCCCTGTACAATTCATGCGTCTCATTCACCCATTCATACACACACTCACACACCGACGGCGATTGGCTGCCATGCGAGGCTCGTCAGTAGCATTTGGGGGTTAAGTGTCTTGCTCCGGGACACTTGGACACACCCTGGGGTCGAATCGGCAACCCTCCGACTGCCAGACGAGTGCTCTTACCGCCTGAGCCAATGAGACGACTGCTCTTACCGCCTGAGCCAATGAGACGACTGCTCTTACCGCCTGAGCCAATGAGACGACTGCTCTTACCTCCTGAGCCAATGAGACGACTGCTCTTACCGCCTGAGCCAATGTCGCTCGTCGCTCTCTAGCGCCTCACGCTGGTCGGCCAGGCACCGATGGACTGCAGGCCAGAGCTGTGAACAGAAAGGCCTTGCTCTGCCTGTCCGTGGGCTGCGTACGCCACCTGTTCAGGAGCGGAACCCAGGCGCCTCCCTCTCCCACACCGGCAGCGGGGTTCAGACATGAGCGCTTCTGCGGCGGCAGATAGCCGGACGTTCCAAATCAGGGTGTGAATTTGATACGCACAGCCACACGTTGGGTGCCAATATCATTTGTTTAATTATAACATTATCACATTATACATTTTTATTCCTTATTAATCTTAGCTTCCCCTTAAATTTGTGTTTTGTCCCATTCAACTGTTCCGGTGTGGACCGAATGTTCAGTCCTCTGTACGAGCAGAAGAGCATCTCTGAACACACAACCCGTCAAACCTCTTGAAGTGGATAGGCTACCGCAGCAGAAGACCAATAAGTTAAAAATATATATATCTAATTAATACCTAATAAAGTGTACATTAGCTGTCTGGTTAATGCCACAGACAGTTGTATAGTTTCTTTTCGTGTTCCAGTTCTATGTGTCGGGGTGGGTTTCCCCCACACCTGACGCACACGTATCCCAGAGTTCTGTCTGTGTCAGGAGCTCCTGTGTGACGTGGACTCCGGCGTGTGCCGTTATTCCCCCCGTCTGTCAGACTGCGGGCCGCTGCTTCCTCCGCGGTGACAGCTCGTAATTCCAGGGATGATCCGCTGATTACCGCGAGGTGACTCAGGCTTCCCTCCTCAGTGCCGGCCGCAGAGACGTTTACTCCCAGAGGAAGAGAAGGGCACAGCAGCAGCCGTGGTGAATGGTAAACGGCTGGCATTCGTATCGCGCCTTCATCCAAAACACTGTACAATTAACGCTTCTCATTCACCCATTCGCACGCCAACAGCAGTTGTCTGCCATGGAAGGTACCAACCGGCTCGTCAGGAGAATTTGGGGGAGTTAGGCGTCTTGCTCAGGGACACTTTGACACACCCAGGGCGGGATCGAACCAGTTAACTTTTTCTGTAACTTTTTTTTTGGTCCCGATATAAAACATGGGCGAAATACAAATAAAGCATATGGCGCACATTCAGGAAATAAAGGGGGAAATGTTTGGAGCGTATTACTGGTCATGCGCTGTGCAATAGAAGGCCTTTCACATTGGACCGGGTGAAAAGGCTTATTGAAACAGCATTTCCAGTGCCAGGACTTTATTGAAGGGGCTTGCTCAGTATTTATTGGTTTGTCTGTAGGGTTGGCCGTGCTTCCCTGAATGCTCGAGTACTTGAAATGGAACTAAAAAAAAAAGTCTCTGCTCTGGGATGCACATGATAAACAAGCAAATAAATCTGCGAAAATTAGCACTTTTATTTACTGTGGCTGTTCAATTGAACAGGCCGCTGCTGTTTCTCGCTGGGATAGACAATGCCGCCCTTTGATTAGAGGGAACATTTCTGAGCTCGTTCAGGGATGGGAGTCTGTGCGATGGGGTAAAAACTGAGAATTCATCTTTGAAGTTTTCTCCTGCCTGAGGTGTGTGTCGCTCTGTCCGAACTCCCCTTGTGACTGTTGGTCCCAATAGGCAAAGTAGGCCAGGGGGTTCTGTGTGTGTGTGTGTGTGTGTGTGTGTGTGCGTGTGTGCGTGCGTGTGCGTGCGTGCGTGTGTGCGTGTGTGTGTGTGGTCTGTGTGTGTGTTTGTGTGTGTGTGTGTGTGTGTGTGTGTGTGTGTGTGTTTTTGTGTGTATGTGTTTCATTAAACCCCGTTACAGATGGTAATAACGGGGGTGGACCAATGGAAGCCGGGGGGCGGGAGGTTATCTGCCACCAGTGCGTTCAGTATGGCGGATCCTCCCAGACGCGCTGTTATCACGTCCCCAGGGCTGATGTTGTGGTCAGTGGTTATGTTTCCCGGACAGATGTCTGAGTGTGCATGTGGTCCTCAGGGGACTGGCTCTCTGAAAGGCTTTGGGGGGGTTGTGGGGCGGTTGTGTGGGGGTTGTGGGGGGAAATGCTGATACAGTCCTGTGGCAGCATGAGGATCCGCCTAATTAGGCTCAGATGCTCAGGGTGTTCGGCTGAAATCTACAGTTATGAAGCTGCTGCATTTATAACAGCAGTGCATG
Source organism: Conger conger (assembly GCF_963514075.1). Taxonomy (NCBI): domain Eukaryota; kingdom Metazoa; phylum Chordata; class Actinopteri; order Anguilliformes; family Congridae; genus Conger; species Conger conger. Next base: position 45,528,441 of record NC_083770.1, on the reverse strand, counting down.
TGCTATGTGTGCGAGAGCATGTGTATGTGTTTATACCTGTGTGTATGTGTGTCTGTGTGTGTGTGTGTGTGTGTGTGTGCCTGTGTGTGAGACAGCTTACCTGCATGTGTTTGTGTTCATACCTGTGGGTGTGTGTATGTCTGTGAGACAGCTTACCTGCATGTGTTTTCATACCTGTGTGTGTGTGTTTGTGTTGGCACCTGTGTGCATGTGTGTGTGTGTGTGTGTGTGAGAGAGAGCTTGCCTGCATGTGTGTGTGTGTGTGTGCGTGTGCGTGTATGTGTGTGAGACAGCTTACCTGCATGTGTTTGTGTTCATACCTGTGTGTGTGTGTGTGTGTGTTTGTGTTGATACCTGTGTGCGTGTGCATGTGTGTGTGTGTGTGTGTGTGTGTGTGTGTGTGTGTGTGTGTGTGTGTGTGTGTGTGAGAGAGAGAGAGAGAACTTGCCTGCATGTGTTTGTGTGTTCATGTGCATTTGTGTTTTGTACCACAGGGCTCTTTCTGTAGTCCATCAGAAGTAAATTCCCCCTTTACTAAAAAAACAAAACAAAACGCAACTTTAATGACTTATAATGCTTCATATTCATACTGCGCCCGTAATGAAGGAATAATGCTGAGCCGATGAGATTAAGAGCTTTGTAGGAATACTGCTTTAATCAAGCGAGGCGCGGCTTTGATTGGCTGCGTGAACTGTCCCTGGGCGAACGCTCCGTGTTTTTCAGTGCTGTCTCTCCTCATTTCACCTGTCTGCTCTCTCTCAGCCTTCTATTGCCAATTTGGCTGTTTTTCAAATGAGAAAATTAAGCTTATTGTATGTTTAGCCTGTTTAGTGATCCACTCTCATCTTTATTGTGACTTCAGCAAAACTCTGAAATATTGCTGATGAAATTGATTTTTTTTTTTTTTTTTTGGCCTTCTTCCATTAAAGGCAGAGTTCACTTGATTTGTTCGATATTATTTCAGTTTTATGTTATGCGCTTGATTCTGTGAGATCTGAAGGATATTTTAGGTAGGCTTCTTACAGTAGTTTCTTATGACCTTGGCTGCTAGAGGGATATTCCTGGATTTGTGGTTTAAATGGTAAAATGGTAAATGTTTGGCATTTATATAGCGCCTTTATCCAAAGCGCTGTACAATTGATGCTTCTCACTCACCCATTCACACTCACACACCAACGGCGATTGGCTGCGATCCAAGGCACCAACCAGCTCATCAGGAGCGTTTTGGGGGTCAGGTGTCTTGCTCAGGGACACTTTGACACACCCAGGGCGGGATCAAACCTGCAACCCTCTGACTGCCAGACGACTGCTCTTACCTCCTGAGCAAAAGTATACACTACAAGTATAGCATAGGCTAAACTCCAGAGAGCTTGTATAAGGATGTTATGTTTCCAGAGCTTTTAAAGAAAAATATTGTGTTTATTCACAACAAAACCTTAATATTCGTTTTTTTATTGTGCCGTGCTTCTCCCGTTGAGTGCAGTCGTCTCATTTGCATGTACCGTAGGAAATGGTTCCAAGTGAGAATAAGTTTTAACTTTTCTGTAAGTAGTCACGTAATAAACAGATGTCTCACCTCTGAAGGCACAACGTCGGTACGCCAGCTGCTTCAGAGTTATGTGAAGTGGGTATTTTTCTTCTCTCCAAAGCACAAACCTGTAAATGCCTGTGTGCACCAGCCATTGTAAAGCCAGCAGGTCATCGCAAAGTTCTGTGAGTATCTAAAATATCCTTCATCGCATACAAAAAAAAAAAAAAAAAAACTGTGGGCGAATGTACACTCAAGCCGAAATCTTCATTTTAAAAAAAGCTCCAGAAAGTGAACTTTTCCTTTAATGCCTTTCCAGCCCATATCATTTCTGAAAGCGCAGCAGAACAGATGGTTTGACAGAGGAGATCAGAAGTAGGGATTCCAATAAGTCCAGGAAAAGAAGTGTACAGCCTTATGGCTGATCATGCGGGAAAAGAACGAGTGGTCAGGTGGAGAGAAAGAGCAAAGGCGAAGCACCTTTCCACTTTCTTTTCAAATTTTCCCTTCACTGAAAAAAAGTGGAAGCGTCTGCATTCTTGAAAAGCCTTGAAGGTTTGTTCCCAAAGCTGAGCGGAGAGGAGGCTCTGGAGATTACTTGAGGTGAGCAGAGTGAGAGATTGGAGGTGAGGAGGAGGAGGAGGAGGAGAGAGTGAGGATCAACGGAAAGAGAGGGAGAGAGTGATGAACCGGTCTCGGAGGATATGGACTGAAGAGGAGAGGAGAGAGAAGTACTTCAGATGAGGGAGATGATCGGCGTAGTGGTTAGCGGTCTGTTGTGAAGTGTTAGCATCGAGTGTTTTCCACCTTTTGAGTGGAAACCTTCCTTTTGTTTTTTTTAATCCAGTCAGGTTCTTTTGTCATTATTATTATTATTTTATTTTTTTTGCTGCCATAGAAAAAGTTCTCACTGGAATTGTTTTCACTCAAAAAAACCAGACAAACATGAAATCACAGTTACGGCAGTCGGCAGATACTCCCACCCGGAGCTTAGAGTTTACATTCTCTACATTCTTTTATATTTACTGAAGCAGTTTCATACCTTACGCGGGGGCAGGGAGGTAGCAGAACAGTTTCTGTGGGCCCCCTACCCAAAGCAGAGTTTTTAGTCTGGACCTCGTGAGGTGCCCTGCCCTGGGGCCCTGGGTAGTCAGTTCCCCTGTGACGCCCTGCTCAGGGGTCTGCCGGCACCCCCCTGCCTCTGAGTCGAACCTACAGCCTCACAGACACAAGCACAGTTTGCTCCTCTGCAGCTTTTATAGTAGGGTGAATTCAGGTAATTTGGGACACTCTTATTAAAGGTGCAGTAGGTAAGATTTGTGTGCTAAAACATTTTTACAAGACCATTGTAGGAAATCCCTTCCTATCTTTGAAAAAGGCTCACTGACATTTATAGTCCTTAAATTCGGGTGTTCAAAATATACAGTTGACGGCCCGGCACTTTGTACCAAAACATTGTATAACTGTACAATAATTCAAGCTCATTGGTTGAAAATTGGTTGTAATTGTCACAGCCAATGGCATTTCAACATCAGAGCGTTTACAGAGAAGGGGGCTGGATAAACAGTGTTGTGGTTTGAAGGTGTTTGTTGCTGCAGTTCCTCTCTTGCCCGTTAGAAGTCTGTAATTACCTAATTGTACCTTAGACTGGTAGTGAGGGCAGAATCTGAAACAGAATTTACAAAGAATTGTCCCGAATTACCTGAATTCATCCTACAGGTGAAAGTAAAGTCACAAGTTACTGTGTTAACACTGGTGAAATACAGGGGCGGTTCCAGGATCGATTTTAAGCCAGCCCAGCTAGGTTGGAGCAGGTTTGGGGGATTGTCAAGCTGGCAACAAGATGGTTGAGGTGGCAACCATGCTTGCCAAGTCCATGTTCAGTTGTTGGGCCATCTTCTTACAGAAAACGGACCTAATTTCAGTCCAGAGGGAGAAGAAGCTGGTTCCAGCTAGATTTAATCTTGGGATATAATGAAATATAAATGGTAAATGGCTGCCATTTATATAGCACATTTATCCAAAGCACTGTGCAATTGATGCTTCTCATTCACTCATCCGTACATACATGGCAGCCAATCGCCGTTGATGCGTGAGTGTAAGGCACCGACCAGCTCATCAGGAGCATTTGGGGGTTAGGTGTCTTGCTCAGGGACACTTCGACACACCCAGGGTGGGATTAAACCGGTGACTCTCCAACTGCCAGATGACTGCTCTTACCGCCTGAGCCAATGTCGCCCCTAGTCCAACAGGGCAGCCATTTTGGATCTGATTGCGTATTGTATATAGCATACTGTATCCAATTGAGGAGAAGCAGAAGTCTGTGGAAACGGGGCTTTAATTTTACATTCCTTAGGACAGGCACTAATAAAGCCAAAATCATCTCTGATTACTCATTTTGACTTTACTGTAACTGGGGAAGTATTTGGGATTTTTGGTGATGAAAACCCTATTTCTTCACCATCACCACTGGGCTACTAGATAAGCATGCTGTATGACATCATCCTGCTGGCAGAGTTCTCTTTGTTTATGGGTCCAACTAAAGTATGCACTTGTTTACAACTCGCTGTCCTTTAGCTGCACCATGAACCAGTAGGAATCTGCGTTGAGTCGAGTGAAGTCAGTAAGTTCTAGGGCCTGTTGATGTCTTTGCCATTTAGCTGCCCTACATTTGATTGTTTCATTTTACAATCACCTGAAGCCAAGCACCGAGTCATCCGAATGACAGCCCGCGGTAAACACAGTCCACCCTCGCACAGATTGTTGCTTATTTTCTGGAAAAGTCTCAGGGTAGATTGTAGGATATCAACAATTTCACTTGTACAAATGTGCATGGTGTAATTTCGGCTGTCTCGGAGAGAGATTTGACGCTGCTGCCCGGTCGTTTGGAAGAATGGTCTTATATACAGAAGTAGTCGTTTTCTCTCCCTCAGATCGATCATGCGAATGGCTGCTTGCGTTACACTTTCTCTTTGTTATTTCTGCGCGCGCCGTAACTTCTCCCGCCCAGTCTTCTTCCCAGTCTCCCTGCTCCATTTTATTGTTACTTAACCAACTTCTTTTTCTGCAGGTTTCCTTGTGCTTTTGTGCCCTTTTGCCACCATGTTAGCACTCTTACAGGCACTCTGCGTAATGAGTACAGTCTGATGCGTGGTGTGGTGCTTTAGACGGCTGTGTATTTGGGTAAGAATGAACTCTGCCTGTATTCTATGCAAATGAATGCTGTCCAGCGCAGCGCGCCTGGCTCAGGAAACTCGGATCAAACATTCAAACCGGGCCTCGCAGATCAAATATGAATCCAGATTCAGCAACTGCATTGCCTATGCCTCTTGCCTCAAAAGTTTCCAGGAACATATTTTAGTGGACTTTGGTGAAAGCTTATGAAGGGTCCACTTTATTGTTCCCGGTTTTGAAAACGGGGAGCAGGACCCGACCACAGTACCTCCATCTAATCAGGTGCTGGCAGTGTTTAGGCAATTCTTTGGACGTGCGCTTACCTCTATATTACCTCTGTTACGTCAGTGTTTCGTGGTGGGCGGCGTCACTTGTTAGTATACCGCCCATCAAACAGACATTTTGGGGGTCGGTGAGAACGCGGCATTCGGGAGCGGTGAGGCTCCCCAGCCTTGCTGAGGCACTAACGAGCTTCTCTCGCCTACTCACTGCGAGGATTTAATCTCTTGAATCGTTCGGTGGCTTCGCTGCATGTTACAGCGGTGATCGTAAGGCGGGCCAGTAAATTGTCTTCAGCCTTCTTCCTCCGGGAAGACTGTTTGCCATCTTGTGCCGACTCCATTTTGTGTCGATGTTTTTCACCGCGCCTCCGAGAGTGCTGTTGTTCATTGTTCTTCGGTTCCCCCTGCAGCGGGTGCCTTCTCTCGGGACGGAGTGAGGGAAGCCTGACCTGTGCCTGAGCTGTAGCTTCAGCTGCCTGAGATCTTACAAAATCTGTGAAAACAAAACTGACTGGAACTAGGCTAAATCCGGCAAAGCCAGAGGCTGTTTACCGCCTTCTCAAAGCACACACGTGGTCAGGGATGTGCCACAGCATGGTGTCAGACTGAAGCCCAGGCTAAAACAACTGATTACTTTCACAACACCAAGATTGTGTAAACTGCTATTTTTTAAGTGATGGGAGAGGAGTTCGGAGATGGGAGGTGAAGATACTTTGTGCTGTACGTCGCTGACATGTTTGAACCAAACAAATAATTGCAGAACGCAAATGGAAAACTCCTGTTTTCTGTTTAATGAACCATCTACCCATCTCTGGACTTTTTTTTTTTGTCCTGGGAATCATTTTGTCCCATAAACCCTTGCAGAAATAGACAGTAGACAGATGGCAGACAGTCGAGGCACATAATATTTGTTGCTTTCTTATTCTCAAAACAAATGCTTGAAACATTTTGAGGAGAAAATGAAATGAAATTATAGCGTGGCTGTAATCTTTGTCTGTTCACTTCCAGTTGAAATTGGAACGGTGAACTTTACTACACTTAAGAAAACTTGACTATAAGTGAAGCTTGTATTTAACTGCGTAAAGTATGCTCAACTATAGAAGTAGTTAATATGTGCTGCGTCATTGGTACCACACATGTACTGCTATGCCTGGGTCACAGATGCCTGAGGAATGTTCTAGAAGGTTGTCAGAGACATCCTGAATGCTGTGGGAACAAAATGGTGGGAACATTATTGAAATTATGGAGAAGAACTGTTTTCAAACTCCATCAAAGTGAACATGGGCACCCAGGAGAAATAATTTTTCCACACAATCCAGTCGTTGAGGGGCCTCTTGACTTGTGCAGTGTGTTATAAGTATCATTAAACAGTTAAATCGCTACAGGAAAACATGCCAATGCAGGTATGTTAAATGCCTATTGATATAAAAAGATGAAAAAAAAACATTTTAGTTGCCTTTGTCACAGTATGCACAGTGCTGTACAGTGCCGGCATAACTTGTTTGTCCTCAAAGTAGTTTCTGTTCGCTGTGGTTCCGCTTAACTCTGAGGTTCTCTGGCGAACACCTTCTCCTCTGTTTGCCCTTGTGATGTGTTGTCCTCTGAGTGTCTGTGTCCTCTAACGAGCGGTGTTTCTCTGTCTCAGTCCGGTGATCTAAAGGCCGTTCTAATGTCCGACCGTGAGCAGCAGGGCATGCTTATCGGCGTGCCAAAATGAGAATTTTTACCGTTCCCTTATCCGGGGGGGGGGGGAGCCCTGTTTCCGCAGGTGAGCGTGGTCCCGCTGCCTCTCCCTCTCTCCCCGCGCGCGTAGAGAGAGAGTCTGCCGACGCAGACGGCGCCCGGCACGGACGGGCCCCTTTAACAGCGCTTATCTGTGAGCGCACATTGGCTGCGAGCCGCGGCCGCTATCTGAGCACGGCGGAGCGCGGAGGAGAGCGAGCGGCGGGATCGTGTGTAGAGATAGTGTCGTTCACCAAAGTGCGGCGGGAGACACGAGCTGTAGCTCTCTCGTCTCCCGGGCCCCGCTTCTGTTCCGCTCCCAGATTTCCTCAAAAGACCCGGCGTTGCGCGGGCCGACGGGAGCGACCCGCCCCTGAACCGAAGCTGAAGACGCTTGTTCAGGGTTGTGAATCCGCGGCTCTCTGCAGCTGTGCGGCGGAATGCCAAACCGAGATAATCGCGCGTCGGCTGCGATTTGCTGCAAAAGGCCCGATCGGATCCAATCAAGTGCCCCTGGGTTCGCACTGACTGGCTCATCTCATCTCTACGGTGCCCTCTGTTGGAGGAGTTTGCCACTCGTGTTTGCTCCCTGGTTATCCAGCTGAGTATGTCTGCCCAGCGGGGAGTATGTCTGCCCAGCGGGGAGTATGTCTGCCCAGCGGGGAGTATATATGGGGGCTCAGGCAGTAAGAGCAGTCATCTCATTGGCTCAGGCAGTAAGAGCAGTCGTCTGGCAGTTGGAGGGTTGCCGGTTCGATCCCCCGTCCGGGCTGTGTCGAAGTGTCTCTGAGCAAGACATCTAACCCCCAAATGCTCCTGACGAGTGCCGTGCCTTGCATGGCAGCCAATCGCTGTTGGTGTGTGAGTGTGTGTATGAATGGGTGACTGAGAAGCATCAATTGTACAGTGCTTTGGATAAAGGCGCTATATAAAATGCCAACCATGTCTGTTCAGCGGGGAGTATATCTGTTCAGCGGGGAGTATATCTGTTCAGCGGGGAGTATGTCTGTCCAGCGGGGAGTATATCTGTCCAGCAGGGAGTGTATCTGTCCTGTCCTCAGGTCCTCGCCCCTCTGTGGCCTGTGTGACACCTGTGCTCTCCTGCCTGCCCAAGAGGGACTTGCTGTGCCTGGTGCACACGTAAATGAGAATGCACGTTAATGGCGTGGGCAAAAAACAAATTACCTGTGAAATGATGGACTGCAGTCTCAGGAATAATCAGTGAATCTCATCAGACAGTCTTCCTGTGGCATAACGTGTCCTTACAGGAGAACATTAATCATGCACACACACGTACACACCTGCACGCACACACACACACACGCACACACATGTACATTAACGTACAGTTAGTGTACTCACACGCGGACACACGCCCACACATATACGCGCACACACAGCAATTATGACCCAAATTAAAGGTCATGCTCCAGCTGCTTGCCATAAGCACGTTATTATAGAGATGTGCATCAGGTGGAGGGGGGGGAGGGGGGCTAACTGAGGGACACAAACGAACCGAATGCACATCTTTGTTCATGTAAAATGGACGTATGGAACATGGGAAATTGAAAAACGTAAACACTTAATTGTTTGTATGAGAAATATAATGAGAATGTCCCCTGTAGGAGGGGGTTTGGGCGGATGTACAGGGGCGCTTATTATCTCCAATTTGTTGAGGGCGACCTGGAAATGGCTCCCCGGTCTGTGAAGCCCCGTTTGAGATTTCTGGCGGCACAGAATCCAAAAGGAAACGCACATAACCGATATTACCCACTGCTCCTGTTACACAAGAAGCGAGGGGTTCAAGCACGTCCAATCGGAAACATTCAGAATGCATGAGGAGGGAAGACAATGGCGGTGGGTGTTCAGCAGCATTGCGTAACTGTTTTGGTCACTTCAGCACTGGGTAAAAGTACCTTGCAAAGGCTATTTACGTTACCGGTATTCACGGTGTCGCTATAGCTGTGGATGTTTTGCACGCCAGCGTGGACATTACTTTCCGATCGAGAGGGTTATGAAAGTGAGGTTTGAGTGAAGCGTAGGTCTGTTTTTGTTTACAGTGCTGTGTGTGGCTTTGGCTCTGCGGCGTCTCTACGCTGGTATTTCCGAATGCTGCCTGACCAACTAATGAAATTGCAAATTGCTCCATTTCAGTGTGACGGACTCTCCTCCGATTAGTGCAAACGCTACATTACACTTAGCACATTTCCCCCTGATCGTCACCACGCCCCTCTCCCCCTGCCCTTTGTTCTGCTGTACTGTGAAGTTTATACTATGATTAGTCTGGATTTCTCTCGTAATTGCAGGCGGTTTAAAAACAGGCCTCAAGCGTATGCTGGAGGGTGCATGAATCCGGGCTAAACCTCATCGTCTCTTAACATTGTGCTGTTAAAACTCAACTGAGCTGAATAGTCGTTCATGTTTTCCTCTTGTCGGTGAGTGTTAATGATGTGCTCTGTGATGCGTATGCAGATCGTCCTGGGTGGCGCGTCCCTCTCTAGGCACTCCTCTGGCTGGTGCCTGGAGGGAACCAGGCTCGTAACCTGTAGGTTGTGTGTTCCAATCCCTGGGGCAGCTCTGTTGCTGTTCTGCTCAGTGTTGTACCCCTCAGCCAAGCACTTCAATCGATTTATTTTATTTATATATAAATAAATAAAAAACTAAATGGCTTATATTTAACCTAGAGCCTATGGCTGTAGGCTGTACATGTTTTCTATGTCAGCTTTGATGGGATTTTATAACACTTTGTTTTGTTTGCTGTTGTACGTAAAGAACGAGGGATTATTTTCAGACCTGACTTTTAGCTTGAAAAAGAGACCTTTCTGCTGTGCTCATTTAGAAGAAAATGTCTGTGAAGTTTGCAAGCATTTCCAAACCCGTTTTACAGTAGATTTGTTTTTCTCCATCGTTTTCTTTTCTTTTCTTTTCTTTTTTTTTTTTTTTTAAACTGCATTTAAAATCCAAGCACTCAGGGGAGTGCTGGTGGTAATTTCACAAAGTCTGGAATGTTCCTTTGTGCTCGGCCCTCGCTGATACCGCTCAAATTAATAAAAGCCAAACACTTTCACGAAAAAAAAAAACCCGCTACAAAAAAAAACCCAAAAAAATTACATTTGTACGTTTGTGGGACTCAGCGGGTCCGGAGCCTGAAGAACTGAAATGGAATAACAGCGGTGGTGCCGTTTCCTCCGAGCGCCTTTGCTCCAGACACCGCGAGACTCGACCGGGCCGGAGTAATGACCGCGGCGCGCGGTCCGCTCTCCGCGAGCGACCAATTCCCCTCTCTGCGTGACCGCGCGCAACGGGGTCGTCTGGGTGCACGGTCCGTTTGCTGCCAAATTAAGAGGAACTAACTTCAGAGGCCATTTTTACGTTTGTTTGTCGCGGATGAAACGCCCGTCGTTTAATTTTCGCTTTTGGTTAAAAGGGAAGGGCAGCCGCAGAAGCGGTGCTGTGACTTGTGTAGCTAAAATTACGCCGAACGGTTAAGTGGTTATTAATTGCTAATTAAATAAAATCAAGATCAGTATGTTTAGCACTCGCTCGTTTAGCTTTAATTCCATCTAAAAAAAGAAAAAAACTATTTTTTTGGCGCCGGTAGTTTGTTTTTATGTAAAATGCTCTACATTTTCGTCTTTTATTAAACCGGGGCAGGTCCGTAGAGAACATGTTTGTCTTCTTGAAGGCCGCCCTGGCATAAATGGCGGAGAGAGCCGCTGCGTGTGGGAAGGTGAGGGAGAGAGAGAACAGGGGTAAAGTCCCCGGAGCTCTGTTTGGCTCAAGGGCCCAAGGGCAGAGATCTTCCTTCTTCCTTTTGACCTGACTTCATTTCCCAGGCATCCCTGCGCCCGCCGGGGGCTCGAACCGGCCACCCTGCGGCTGCCAGTCACGAACCTCTCACATACGAAACTGGACTGGATTCTTTTGGTTAATGTCCTGCTGAAGGAGGGTTGTGCCATTCTATATCATCCAGGATCCTGCAGAAGCACTCTGGGAACGCAGCTGTGCAGAAATCCCAGCTCGTTGCCAAGGGGCAACGATCCCCTCCAAATCCGTACGACGTACAAAATCCATCCGTATCGTTATGAATCGCGGCAAACTATGTATTTCGCGTGTTTTTCTAGTTATGGATTTGATGCTTTTAACTTGTGGAACAACCTATGCACTTGTAAATCGCTTTGGATAAAAAGTGTCTGCCAAATGACGAAAATGTGGAATGTAAATTTAGCGGCTTTCTCTCTAGCAACACGGCCACCTCAGTGTTTATGCTCGACGTCATCATCGTTCTCGCAAGTGCCATTTTTTTTCCTTCTTTTAAACATTAAATCTGTAAACAGATTTTTTGGCACTCAACCTCATTTTGGTTGTACAGTACTGTGCAAAAGTCTGATGCACCCTAGATTTATACAATATGTGGTAATATATATTATTAATCGGTTGATTGCAGCTGGATTACCTGGACAAGTTGTCCAGTACATGTGGTACAACCTGCTAAACTACAGGACAGTGTGGTCAAAACAAATATTGATTTGATTTAGTTTTTACCTGTTCACTGCTCTTTATAGAGAAATTTCTAGATTTGTTAAAACGGTTCATTTAATTATTTTTGCATCTTTGCCAAAGACTTTTTGCAGAGTACAATATGTATACGCTGTGACAGGATTGTGCTGGTTGTATATCGACTGTTTCTTACTATATCAGATCCTTGTGGATGGTATTGTAGCGAAAATGTGTGATACTGCCAGATATCGAACTGTTGCCTGAAGAATCAAATGTGCATCCTATCGTGGTGAAGCCTGAGGTCTACATTGGCTCTGTAGCACGATTCCCCTCTCGCCAGCACACACAAGCACCGGGCTCATCATTCTTTCATCACGTTTCACAGAGCACCAGGAGTAACATCTCGCCAGGAACTCCTAATGAAAGGGGAAAGGGGGAAGGGGGGGGTGTTAAAAACCGCTGATTACCAAACAAATTCCAGGCAAACTGAAGTAGGCTGTTACGATATCGTTTATCATATTTCTCTGTCTGAGGATTATGACGTTAATGATTACATGCGCGTGCTCATAGCCCACACTGTGCCCGGTTCAGCAGTCATTTAGCCTGTGCCACCGGGGAACGCACAAACGATTTATCAACGTTCGGCTGTAAAGTCATTAGCATTGTTACCTTTAGGGGACTTCTCTGGTGTACAGGTAGGGCTGCTGTTGTTACGTATTCTCTCACTGACTGTTTAAAGAGAAAAGCTGTGGATCATGCAAAGGTTCTGTACTCTGCCCACACTGGTTAGCGTTGCACAGGTATGAAGAATGAGCAGTTAGGACAAAAAATAGCAAAACAATTTACAGTTAGGACATAAGCAAGCAGAGGAACCAGCAGTAGAATTGGCAATTGGGACAAAAATCAGCAGAAGAATTCACAGTTGGGACTAAATCTAGCAGATGAATTCACAGTTAGGAAATAAGCTGGCAGAAGAATTAGCAGTTAGGACATAAGCTAGCAGACAAGTAAGCAGTTAGAGGTTAGTTCTCCAGATGTGGCTTTTTCCTCTGCCTTTGATTAAGATATCACAAGTGTACTTGAGATTAGTTTAAGTTTAAGTTTAAGAACAGCAGTTATGTGGTGTCAGGGATTGTTTTAGTTCATATTTGAGAAGCCGGGTCATTTTGTATGCAGTGCTGTCTGTTTTTTTGTTTTGTTTTACCTGTCCGAAAGCATCCAGTGTTTTTCCTTTTGAGCTAAACGAGGGGGAACCGGTGTTTTCCTGCCCATGGT